>NC_084508.1:15405956-15605956 GCF_024500385.1 Phyllopteryx taeniolatus | reverse complement strand
GTTCCCACTCTACAGGGTGAGCGCACAACACTTGTATCTGTTGTGACCAAAGTGTAACCAACTTTTTGTTCTCACGCAGCACAGCGTTCTGTAATTTGGGTGCATGATTCAGCGGTTTACAGTATGACTGAAAAAGAAAAGTTGTGGTGTCGTGGGCCTGTTAGTTTGTTTTGATTGCTAAATGTCATATTCATTTTACTTTACAGATTCAGACAAGACTTAACATGAATATCAAAGACAACCATCCACTATGTGCATCCATCCATCCATTTTTCCGTACCGCTTGTCCTCACTAGGGTCGCGGTCATGCTGGTGCCTATCTCACTGGAGTCTGGGGGAGAGGCGCGGTACACCGTACACCTTGTACTGGTTGCCAGCCAATCGCATGGCACACATAGACAAACACTCATTCACACTCACAGTCACATCTATGGGCAATTTATAGTCTTCAGTTAACCTACCATGCATGTTTTTGGGATGTGGGAAGAAACCAGAGCACCTGGAGAAAACCCACGCAGGCAAGGGGGAGAACATGCAAACTCCGCACAGGCGAGGCCAGATTTGAACACAGGTCTTCAGAACTGTGAGGCAGATGTGCTAACCAGTCGACACCGTGCCACCCCGTTATGTGCATTTTACACTTTTTCTGTAATTCAATTTGTCTTTATCAAGGCTCCAGAGGAGTTGTGCGCCCAAGCGTGCTGCGACCACCTCGAGTGGCGTTTTCTCGTTCAGTTACTACAACTTAACTCTACCACTCTTCGGAAATCCAAGGAGTGGGCGGCACGGCTTCTTGCATCTGATCACAATGGTAATCAAAACAAAGCATTGAGTGTTTTTGATTGCACAGTAATTCTTTCCCTCATTATTGTATTTTTAAGCCTTGCTGTCCAGAGTCGAAGAAGAAGATAAGAAATTGTTGAAGTCTCTGGTTCCAAGGGCCAGAATTCTCACCCAAAAATGTGCAGAAAGCCTTTCTAATGGAGAGAAAGTCCAAACAGCCATCTCTGACTGGTGAGACGCATTGTGAAAAGCAAGACACCTATTGAATACTCAGGAGGACTGACAGGTTTAGCTATTACTCCTGTCAGTTATTATACAGCAGGGATCACCTACCTTTTTGAAACTGAGAGCTACTTCTTGGGTACTGATTAATGTGATGGGCTATGATGCACTGTTTTGAAATAACACATTTGCTCAAATAAGCTTTAATATTGTTTATAATTGTTATTAGTGATAGTTAGATAGTTGTATTTCAAGAATGATTTAACAAGGTAGGAAACAGATAAATATCAATATGCAAAACTTTGTTTCTTTAAATCTCTGCAAGTGTTTACATTTTCAAATGATTACTTCTACAACATTCCTAGGAAATCGAAATGTCCCATCACTGGTGAGCTAATTTTAGAACAGGCCTTTGGGCTACTCATGTGGTCCTTGGGGGCTACCTGGTGCCCCTGGGCACCATGTTAGTGTACAGTATTTGCATATCCAGCAGCTCTCAGGAAATATGTTTAACTTTGCATGTTCTGAAATTATTTTACAGTTCAGTGAATGAATATAGATTTAAAACAAAAACATGTTTAATTGGACAACACTGTTAAAAACAGTCCGATGAGTTTTAGGCTGTGACTTGATCCATAATGGAGTGATGCGTTGTATTATTGGAGATTACAAAGTATGAGCCACATTTATATCATATTACATAACATTTCTGCATATTGTAATTTGTTGTCGTCTCGTTTGTTTTCTGTCTTTGTTAACTTTGTGTTTGTGTGTTTGTTCACACACGTAGGTGGGATCAGCCAGCACAGCATGTCCTACCTGATGTCTGCAAAGGAGGACTGACTTTTCAGCAGTGGTTAGAGAGGTGGAAACTAGCTGCCAAAGCCTAAGTGAAAGGAGAATAGTTTACTAAAGTAGCAAAACTGTCTTGCTGTATTGGTTATGAAAATGCACGAGGTAATGGTAATTCTCACATTATTCATTATTGTTCAGTTCCTGTTTTACTCTGTTATGTTGTGCTAATAAATACACATTTGTCATCTGTTCGTGTCTTTCTTGAAATGAATAAAGTGGCAAGTTATCTTAGATACGTTTACAACCATGTATTACATTCGCATAATATATATGCATACGAAGCTCATCAATGCTGCTACTTGTATCCCCAAGTTGCTGTAGTCTCGTCATCGATTATTGGTTAAACCTGGTTGTAAATGCTATGCGTGTACGCTGTGATTTCACATAATGTAATAATGTAACACGGTTCCTTTGTAGCAGTGTGGGGGGAGTGGAGCTATCTCATTCTTGTTAACTGAGCTCCGCCCATCCCCGCGCATGCGCACTTGTATTCTTACGCCCCTTTTTCTTTCTTTTTTTTTTTCCTTACTTGACTCTAGCTTCCGGACGCGGAGAAACAGCGCTGCCGCCGAATTTAAAGAGACAGGCGATAGTTATTTTAAACACGATAAACGGTAACCATTGTCCCTCAGCTTGTTTTTTTCCCCCCCCTCCCTCAGATGCGTCTTGACTCCGCTCGTTCAATTCGACGATGTTTCGCCGAAGTCTCTTCGAGTAGCAGCTTGTCTGTCATCTCGGCTGGGTTTTCATTCCGTTAGCGCCGTGCGGAGCAATACTGCCCGAGCCAGGCAAAGTAGGGCTTGCTTTGCTCGCTGGCTCACTGGTGGCAGGCTGGCTCCCCGACCGAGAGGACGCTTTGTCGGCTAGCCAACCCGCCGAAGCGACACCGAAGCTTCCCTCGCAAGTTGGGCTTCCGCAGCCTCCCGTCGCCGGGCTCATGGCGAAGATCCAGGCGCACAGCACGGCGAAACAAATCAACCAAATTCAAGACAAGCCTTTCGTTATAACACAAAAGCAAGTGCAGCAGCAGCAGCAGCAGCAGCACTTCCAGAAGCTCAAGGTAAGAAGACAACGGCAAAGGGGGAGGAAAAGTCCCCTCAGAGTCAGTCACAACCATTTTGTTTTATTACACCGGGCTTGCCTTGTTTGAGGCACCGAACGTCGAGACGAGTGAAAGCGTTGTTGGCTAACAGCACCGCGGAGCTCGCTGGCTTATCAAAAGTAATTCATTTCACATCAGCTTAACGTTGATCTTTAATCTTAAATATGGAAAGTGTGTGTTGTATGAACGGGCGTCCCATGTGACAGTCGAATGACACAGTTTGCGCTACTTTCTCATTTCACTATGTCATTGGCAGCCACCCAGAGCAAATGTGAACTCAAAAAAAGCTCGCTTGTGGGAACTTCCTCCATGTTCCCTATTTCAGCCACCCTGAACAAAGTGGAGGACGTCAGCCAGGCTAGCCGAGAGAGGCTACTCCACTTGATTAGCAGCTTCTTTTACGCGTTTATTCGTATCGCGGTGTTCGCATTTTGTTGTTGTGAGATGGTTAAAATGGGCGACGAATAAGCCTCGAGTGTCAAAATGTGTATGCGTGTGTAGGTGCTCGAGGAGTTATTACCGTCATTTGACTGGCTAATGATAGCCTGAGTAACCCTCCAAAGATATGTGGCAATGCTTTGTTCGAACACATTATTTCATCGTAACCTTTACCCAAACTTGCTCGTAGCGAATAAAGACAGACCCGAAGCTGTGAACAAAAAGCCTCCTGGCGTGTTTTGGTAGCCACGCATTCATTCCATTATTTATTTATTTACTTGCTGTACACCGCGTACAGCTGTTTACTTGACTATTCGCTGACAGAGATTTCGGCTTGGACATTGACGATAATTGCCGTGTTCGAAATATGTACGAGTACCATTGAGGAAATTCCGCTGTGCATTGGTGTGTGTTCACGTACAATTCGGAGAGGGCATTTGCTTATTGAGCTAAATATGAAGCGTACGCTGTTGAACTGCAGCAGAGCTGATTCAGCATCCTGCCTCGTTATTTGGCCATGCCGAAATGCTTCTGTAGTGTGCTTAATGCTCCAAATGTTCTCGACGTGTTTTGCAGGTTGAAGATGCCTTGTCATACCTGGACCAAGTTAAAATACGTTTTGCGAACGACCCAGGCATATACAACAAGTTTCTCGACATCATGAAGGAGTTCAAGTCACAGAGGTATTTTCCCATTCTCTCTTCATCTATTCCCCAGCAGAGACTTACAATGCAAATGCTTGGGATTGTGACGTTTGTCTGCAGGACTTTATTGTATTGCTTAATATCTGAACATAACTGATTGAACCGCACTCTTTTGAGTTGCCTCAACATTTAAGCACATGTTGTTGTTCTTTTTTTAATCACTGATGTATCTCCTCTGCAGCATTGACACTCCAGGAGTAATAAACCGTGTGTCGCAACTTTTCCATGGCCACCCCGACTTAGTTTTGGGCTTCAATGCCTTCCTCCCACCTGGGTATCGGATAGAGGTCCCAAAGAATGGAATTGCTTTCCTTCAGTCACCTTTCTCCACACAGGTGAGACAGTAGCCACTTTCACACTGCATTCCTGGTAAATTGGCACTCTACAGACTATAATTAGATTTGTGGCGACGTCAGTGGGGCACTGACCGTTGCTTTCTATACAAGTGGTGTGGGTAGTGAGTTCACCCATTTTCAATGCGGATTATCCTGTTGCGGGGAGCTGGAGCCTATCCCAGCAGACCTTGTCGGAAAGCCAGGCTTCACCCTGAACTGGTTGTCAGTCAATCACAGGGGAAATACAGAGACAGACAACCATTCACATTCACATCTTCACTGAGTGGGAACTGCACCCATGCGGACTGCATGTAAATCAGGTGAATGTACCAATTCAGCATCAGGGGCACATAAAATTCATGGGGGGGGCACAATTATTATAACCCTACAGATACTTTTGATAATCCTATAGACTACTCTATTTGCAAAGCACTGATGCAGTCATCATCATGTTAAACCAACAGCAATTATGACGAGCTACCAGTCCTCATAATTTTAGGTATCAATATCCACAAAACACTTGAGTGTTCTACTTACCAGGTATAATACCAGAGGCATATCTCAAACTGAAAATGCACCGAGGTGGTTACAGTTTAAGGGCTCCACATGCATTACACACACACACACTTCTAACCTACTTTGAGTAGGGTGTCAATATAGCAGAAGGCGGTGTATCTCGGCGCTGAATGTCCTCATCAACACTGCATCCTTCCACTCATAGTGAAATACAGTATGTGCGTGAGATCCTTTCCATAAGCAAGCTGAATCGCATGGGCCTTGCGTCTGTGCAGCATTCTGCACCATGGTCCAAGGAAAAAGAGTTTTCTCACATTGCCATGGAACCTCCTAAAGTTAGGGCAAGTGAGCAAGCGCTGACAAACGCAGTCAGCATATAGCTTGGAGTGAGTGCGCATTTGAATGTGTTAAGTATGTTAGCTATTGTCCATTTTACATCTTAATCTTCAGCCTCTGGGTCCAAAGTAGCCAGTATGCCAATTAGCTCCACACTGTGCTCTCCAAAATGCACATCCATCTCTCTGGCGTCTATTTAGTATCCGGTTTTGCATAGGACACTGTTTGAGTTTTCAACCACCTGCGTATATTCACAATTGATAATTAGCAAAAATACTCACAGATTCACTTCGAAAATTGTGCGGGACTGTTGTGTGCCTACATGGCATACATCACGTCACGTAACCTTATGCAGTATGTACCGGCCAGTCAAGCCGTGACAGGCTGTTGCAGATTAGGTTCCTGTCAATCAAATATAATCACACCATTTTTGTCTTTATTTTTAATGTCTTAGTGATTTAAAAAGAAAAAAACTCAACATTATTTCTAAACCCAAACAACGCTACTATGATAAAATAAAATGTTTCGTTTTAGAGATCCGTGTCTTGTGGGCGGGCACTATGGCCCGCCCATGCCGACCGGTGTGTCCATCAATGACATAGACAGTGAGTCTCTGCTCCTAAACGTCACACTTTGGTCACGGGTGGCAGTGCTCCACCTTTGTTCTGCCTCTCATAGATACTATTTTGGAATAGTCAGTCTGCTTCAACCCTCCCATCCTGCATCAGTCCCATCCCTTAGACACAGCTGCTCAAAAAGATGGCTAATGTCTAGATCATACAACACAATTTTAGTCCCGATATTGGTCCGATTTTGCTATCACGGGCGATTTCCCAGATCGGGCCCGACATATTTTGTCGGGAACGAGAAAACTTCTAGTCGTGTGACATAATTCACGACCAACGATTTGGCCCTACAATAGCCCTACGACGCCAAAATGAAAAGTCTAGCATGTTTTTAAAAAAAAATAAAATCTTCCATGTAGTGTGACATATCTACAACTCTCAGACAGTGCACCTCGACATCGACAAATAGGATTACGTATTGCGACCGGCGCATCTCCTCTTGTGCTTGCCGCCTTCAACATACTTGGTCGTCGCTGTTAACATTTATTCACGTGCACAAACCAATGTTTACCGAAGCCTTAGAGCACGATTCAACAGAATGCCGGCATGTTTATGTACAAACGTTTGTGCAAGCACTAGCTTGCTAGGCTATGTAACGGTTTGTTGCCTGCTTGCGAGCCATATCATATGTATAAATATATATAAAAGTACGTGAACGTACCACACGCCCTCCTTGAATGAACATCCCAAAACACCCTCTCCCGAGCACCTTGTGACACTGCATGTTTTTTCCTCCTTTTGTTCTTTTTTTTTCAACATTGCCGCTGCGATCCATTGTTTGACGACAACTTGTTGCCATGGTAACGGTTTTATCCGGTTTCGGTTAAAAGTGACACGTTTTCTGGTCACGCCTCCCCGACACTGTTTGATTTGACAAGAAAAAACCCAGTGATCGTAAAAAACGGGATACGGTGGTATCGAAATACACGTCGTGTAGTGTTGCCACTGTCTGACTGAGATACGGCAAGATTTTATGGCAATAGTCTAACATAGTGCAAAAGACCAAATTTGTCTTGTCGTCTGATCCAGACATTAGAGGGCCAGTGTGTTTTAACTAATGATATGCAGACATACCCAATAAGACTCAACCATAGCAAACTACAGACTGTATACGTACATCTTTAGTTCTCTTTTTGGTAAGTGCAAACATGAGCTCTTAGGATGTTCTCAGTGGCCATGGCAGCCCCGTTTATCGAAATGCACTGCAATGTGAGATTTTAGCCAATTTGGTTTTCATATTAAAGTTTTGCAAAAAAAAATTCACAGTCTCTGCAGGTGGATGGGGCTGCTAAGTCCAGGAGGCTCAAATGCACAGGATGGTTCGGCTCACGGTTTACCACGGAAGCCTGTCACATTCTGATGGGGTCCCTTACGTTTCTCACGTTCCGTCAAGAAGACACATGGAAACGGCGATAATTTGAGCAAGAATTGCCAATGTTATCAGATTACCTTTTTAATGATTATTTAATTTTTTTCCAAACAATATAACAAATACAAAAATATTAGTGTTAAAAAAAATCAACCAAAGGGGAATAGGCTGAAGCTAGAGCTTTTTAACACCTGCTCCGTTTACATTTCAAAAAAACAAAACATATCAACCAATCAGGTTTTTTTCTTCACATTTCTTCTACATATTACATTGATGGATAGCCTTAATTTTCCATAGTGTGTTTCCAGATTAAATAATTAATAAAGTGAGCCTGTACAGGGTAAAAGTAGGGCATTTCTGAACACCCTGAGATAATTAAGATATTATAAAAACGTATTTCTAAACAAATACAGGCTTCCCCTTGAAAATACAGCCTTACACCAACTGAACTAAATATATGACCCCAGCTGCTTAGTGCAGAAATACTATCACCACCCCAGTATTGTTCATTTGCCACTGATTTTGTTCTTTTTCAGATCAGATTTGCAGTGAGATTTTAAAATGTAAACAATTCAAATGGGCTTCAGTGCGAACAGCCTGTGAACATGCAAAGTTGATTTTTCTCCATTTATTTCAGCAAACATTTGCTTTCATGCTCCCCAGAAAGTTACGGAGCCACTCGTCAAATCTTTGTCCTTCATTATTGTCTGTCTTGTACTGTGTGGTCTTCATCAACCTGTGAAGAACATTTTAGGATTGATCCGCTCAGTGCACCAATATGTTCACCGTCAAGTGTACTGTGGCTGTTTGCTGTGTTAATGCTGCATAGTTGGTGTAAAGTGGCTTTTCAAAAAAAATTTGTAGCGAGAACCGCTGCTGTTGAAACCTATGCTGTAAGTACCAAAACAAAACAGCAAAGCTACATGTTGAGACCCAACCACATCTTAGGGCTGTACATCTCCAACCATAATTTCATAACACATTGGTGTTCAGTTCATTATACAGATTAATGATGCTTTTGGAAACGAGAATAAATAATGGGCGATCTAGTATATTGGGTGTTAAAATAACGTGGTTAAACTTGTCCACCGTCTTGGCAGTCTTTCACTGGCTCCTTGTCAAAGACAAATGTCATATTCTCATCTACTGCGGCACAGCCAGTCAGAGCACTTGGACTTCAATTTGTCCTCTGTTCAGGTGTCGCCCGGCCAACAGGGGAAGATTGTCACCACCTCCACTGTAACATCGACCTCCGGTGCTGCGTCCACCACCACCTCTGAAGCCGGACCTGCCCACAGCGGTGATGTGAAGCCAGCTTCAGCAGAGTCTCTATCTTCTTCAACTTCTTCAGCTGGGCCTTTGGAAAATCCAAGCAGACTGTCCCTTCCATTAGCAAGCAAAGACAGTCAGAATCAGGCCGCCACCTCGTCAGTGTCCCCGCCTGCCTCGGAGACCAGCCCGGTCGAATTCGACAGTGCCATCAGCTACGTAAACAAGATCAAAAACCGCTTTCTGGACCACCCAGAGATATACAGAGCCTTCCTAGAGATTCTTCACACATATCAGGTACTCCCCTGTTAAAGAGCTGCGATACATCGTGCTGTTTAAGTTGCCATTCATGGCCATGCTCTGGCATTTTCTCTGACTAATGGCTATTTAATAATACTCTCACTGCTTTCCACTTCCCAGAAGGAACAGCTGGAGGTGAAGGAGAGCCGAGGAAGTCGAGGTACCAGCGGGATGACTGAAGATGAGGTCTTTTCTAAGGTTGCCAGTCTTTTCAAGGGACAAGAGGACCTGCTAGCTGAGTTTGGCCAATTCTTGCCTGACGCCAAGAGATCACTGGTCAGTACAGAAAGAGTGATATTAGCATGATCCCTTTGGTCCCTAACTTCCATCCATCCATTTTCTGTTCCGCTGTATCCTCACAAGGGTCGCGGTCGTGCTGGAGCCTATCCCAGCTATCTTCGGGCGAGAGGCAGGGTACACCCTGAACTGGTCACCAGCCAATCACAGGGCACATAGAAACAAACAACCATTCGTGCACACATTCACACCTATGGGCAATTTAGAGTCTTCGATCAACCTACCATGCATGTTTTTGGGATGTGGGAGGAAACCAGAGTACCCGGGGAAAACCCACATAGGCACGGGGAGAACATGCAAACTCCACACAGGCGGGGCCGGGATTTGAACCCCGGTCCATAGAATTGTGAGGCAGATGTGCTAACCAGTCGATCACCGTGCCGCCTGGTCCCTAACTTATTCTGCAAAATGCCATGCTGATGAACCTCATATTTTTAACACTGAGCTTATATGAACACACATGATCCAATGCGTTTTCAATAGTTCACCGGGAACTCACTGACTGGAGCGAAAGAGCAACTGAAGAGGCCAGAAGATGATGACCTGATAACCAAACAGAACAAAAAGAGGCCCAGACCCATACTCCTGCCCCACATGTCTCCACTACTCAAGGTAGTGCATCTGAATTGTTAACTACTTGTTTAACGTCAGTGTATAAAGCGAATTACCAATATATTGTAGGTCTGTACTTTCGAGTAGTTCAACATGACTGTTTTTCCCCCCTAAAGAAAAAAATGAAGTATTCCTGTACCAAAGACCAGTCCATCGCGTCAGTCGGCAAACATGGAGTCTTGCGAGAATTCTCCTTCTTTGATAAGGTGAGGTATCGTTGACATTATTCCATGGCAGATTAGTGCTGGGTAATTATGCAGGTTCTATAGCATTGTCATTGTGATTTGTCCCTCAGGTTCGCCGCCTGTTTAAAAGCCAGGAAGTGTATGAGAACTTCCTGCGCTGCATTGCCTTGTTCAACCAGGAGGTGGTATCAGGAGCTGAGCTGCTCCAGCTTGTCACTCCTTTCCTGGGGTAAGTAGGAAGTCGAAAATGACTGAGTAGGGCAATCTTCTTCCATCCAATTTATTTAAAAAATAAAATTACAAAATTCATTATACAGTAAATACCCCTCCATTAAAGGTTCCTATGTTCCAGACCCCCTACGATTAGAGAAAATCGGCAAATTAAAAATACCCTATTTAAATACACCCTAGGCATGTTTTATAACATTTCCTGTACTTACATTTTTTTTAAATGTAAGAATATAAACAGTACTTAACTAATGATTTAATTAAAATGTATTCCACATAAAAGTTAAATAAAAATTGTGCCTAAATACATGTTTAAAACAGTTCTTAAAGCTTGAATGCAAATATATTGAACATAAAAGTTAAAGTCTGGGCGTCCCTGCTAAAGCTACTGCCCCCGCGAACCGACCTCGGATAAGCGGTAGGAAATGGATGGATGGATGCATAAAAGTTAAAATGACTTGTACTTAGACAGCGATTCTTTCACGTACAACTAAAAGGAGTCCGCATACCACTAGTGGTACGCATATCACACTTGGAGAATCACTTTGATCTATAATTAACATCCATCCATCCATTTTCTGTACCGCGTATCCTCACTAGGGTCGTGGGTGTGCTGGAGCCTATCCCAGCTATCTTCGGGCGAGATGCGGGGTACACCCTGAACTGGTCGCCAGCCATTCGCAGGCCACAGAAAAACCATTCGCACTCACATTCACACCTACGGGCAATTTAGAGTCTTCAATTAACCTACCATGCATGTTTTTGGGATGTGGGAGGAAACCGGAGTACCCGGGAAAAACCCACACAGGCACTGGGAGAACATGCGAACTCCACACAGGCGAGGCGGGATTTGAACCCCGGTCCTCAGAACTGTGAGGCACCGTGCCCTATAATTAACAAAACTTTAAAATGCTGAAATGTAATTTATCGCAACTCACCATACATGGAGAAACATTTCAGTTTTTTTCCACGTGGATGGAGCCAAGTTAGCCTCATGACCAAAAATCGAAATCTTGCCAGCAACCATTATGTTTGCATGTATCAGTGACTTTCAGTACTTCTGTATATTCTGAATTCTGGGAAAGCGCAGTGACATTCCATTTTAAAATGAGTGCTTTAAAAGAAAGATGTGATCCTAATTTTCTGATTTCAGAGTGACTGTGCTGTTAGCTTAGTGTTAGAGAGATTTTTGTACGTTACTACTACTCAATATAGAGTTTCCTCTGGGTCGCACAAAGATTGCGTTTGACTATGTTTGCATCCTTCTCTCTACTGAACTGTAATAAAATAATTGGAATCATGCGATCTCAAATCTTGAGTTTGAGGTCAGCAATTCCAGTCAAACTTGGGAGCAGGAAATAACATACCCTATCACAGTTTGGGTGAATTCTTAAACTGCATTTTTTTGAGTGCCTTTTACCTTGTGATTTTAAATAACAGAAATCTATGGGTAGTGCATTACTGTCTTACAGTAAAAAGCAGTATATAACAGTAATTTGTAGAATGTTACTCCCACTGCAGCAAATGGCCTTATAATACTGTATAACAAAAAAGCGAAACAGTGTCCGGGATTCTGATATTTGTCATTCAAGTTTGAATCCAAATGCTTTCCAGGAAGTTTCCTGAAGTGTACACACAGTTCAAGTCCTTCCTGGGAGACAAAGAACTCTCTCATGCCATGTCCGGGCTGTCAGATCGCTACATGGAGGGAGGAGGAGGCAGGGAGGTGGATTACGCCTCTTGCAAACGCCTGGGCTCCAGCTACAGAGCACTGCCCAAGACATACCAGCAGCCTAAATGCAGTGGGCGCACCGCCTTATGTAAAGAGGTGTGTCTACTTATTATTCAATTACTCTTACAATATTTTATTGACTGATAAATGCCCCATCAAACAATATTTATGTAGTGAGAAACCTGTCACTGATGCTTTGTATTGATGTGTTTAGGTATTAAATGACACTTGGGTGTCATTCCCCTCCTGGTCAGAGGACTCCACCTTCGTCAGCTCCAAGAAGACTCCTTACGAGGAGCAGCTGCACCGCTGTGAGGATGAAAGATTTGAGGTAAGATAGATGTTCTTATTTTTCTTAATGTGTGAACCTTTACAACGATAATTAGAGTGTCTGCACATGTTCAGTGAACCCTACCTATGAGACGAATAGCAACATTTTTCAAACCCCACCTCATAACAAAATATACACAAGCACATATTCACACACGACCTGCCTCTTACCACAATTGACGCCGAGTCACTCAACACAGAGTGGATAACGATTTAGCCAATTAACAGCCAGCCAAGTTTACACACTCATTCGCTGACTCAGACTTGCCTCAACAGGCCAGACCCTGCCTTTTAAAGTTACACGCCTTCAGTCACAGTTACTATAGTACTGTAAAACGTGAAGATGGTGACCCCAAGTGGACAAAAATAACACCTGCACCTCACATGCATATATTTTGATGATATATGCATGCATGAAATATTCAGGCACTATTTTGTGGGTTTTGTCTGTAGCCCTCATAGGCAGTACTCACAAAACCGTTGAACCCTCAGTTCACTGGGGGAAAAAAACCCAAACCGATTGTCGTAGGAACGAGCCCTCAAAACGCTTCAGTAGGCACAGCGACTCGATCCCGTAGCGTCGAAGCGGCAGCCCGGTGGCGTTGAGCAGGCGGGACCCGTGGTGTTCAGCAGACAGGACCCGTGGCTTTGAAATAGTAAATCCGTTCGCGTCCAAAAACAGTCCAAGCATCCGTTCGTCCATAAAACAGTCCAATCATCCGTTCGTGTCCAAAAACCAGGTGCAGACCCCCGCCCAAAAAAAACTCTCTCCCTCTGGTCCCGCATCTCCCGCTCTTCCTCTCCACGACTCACCTCCTTCCCCCAATCCCATTGGACCACCACCCCTTCAATCAATCATTAAAACAAAAAAAAACCTGAAATGTTCACAGACCCCTCGGGACGCAGGACACCCCAGTATCCATCCACACAAAGAACCAAACAAACTTTTAACTAGTTTTCACAACAGCAATTCAAACAAATACAGTTTAACACATTTTAGTCAGTACACTACACTCTCCCCCCACAAAAAAAAATTTGTCATGCCCTCATGACATGTATAACAACATAAACTTTTATGAACAGGATAAACACTCCCCTCTCAAACCAATCCACTTATAAAAAATGCTCTTGTACCTCAAAGGTGGTGGAGATAAGCCATATGTCTTATCATCAACCTTAGCTAGAGAGACAGTATGAGTACTAACTGCCACAGAGCTTGGACTCCCTAACAAGTCATAGGTTAGTCGGGTAGGAACCCTTTTCAGTCTTTGAGGCCGTCGTGCCTCGTCTGAACTCTCTGTAACACTGTCTTGTCTCGCAGTCGTTACATCGAATGTCTGTGCTTCAGTGTCCCTTCCAGTATCAACAGTACTTTCAAAAGTCTCATCTTGCACTACGGATCCATCGTCATCTGTTGCCGCAGATGCCTCAACTGTAACCTCATCCATCTCTTGGTTAATTGGAGGGACAACTTGATCCAAATCCATGCTGACAGGTTCTGATTGAACAGTTTCCTGAGCTTCCGGTTGTCTTGACTCACATATGGAGTGATAATCATACCACACACCCATTTCATCCTCTTCTGAGTCAGATGCAGACTCAATCTTTTCAACATGATCAAGCGCTGGTACACCAGAAAGATTACAGTTTTCAGCCCTCTTTGCTTTGAGTCTTTTGCTGGCTCTCCGTTTGCGTTGAAGTGTATCTTCGTTCTTTTCCACATTCAATTTCACTTCCTGTCCAATGGGCAGAATGTGATTTCGGTGCAATACTTTGTTAGAGCCTTGTCCGTTCTCTGGCTTCAACTTGAACACAGGCAAACCAGGGAGTTGACTCTCCACAACGTATGGTGTAGCTTTCCAACGATCAGCTAGCTTGTGTTTTCCTTGCAATCCAAGATTTCTGATTAACACCCTGTCACCAGAGACTAATGGACAGAAACGAACTCTCTGATCGTAGCGTTGTTTGTTCCCTTCATTTTTTTTTCTAGCCATGCTCTCGGCGAGCTGGTAGGCAGTCTGTAATTCTCGTTTCATGTTTTTGACGTATTTCAGATAGGACTTGGTGGATGTACCATCACTTGAGACTCCAAATGCGCACCATGTACTCTTTCTCGCCTCTGCTCTCCATGTGTTTTGGGGGCTAACTTTTGAGAGAATCTCCTCTTCAAGTCTAAATTGTTGAAACATAAGGCACCGTATTCCTAATTATGGGAGGGCAGGCCAAAGGTAAAAAGAAAACCAAGCCAAAGAGGAAAGACAATCGTCCAAACAAAGATGCCGGCATAGTGGGCTTGACACCTCAGGAGAGGATGAAAGTGAGAATGCATGAAAAGGCAAAGAAGAAAACGGCTGCCAAGTACTCTGTTGAGCAACTACTGGAGAAGACTGAAGAATGCATGGACAGTTTTGACTTTGAGATGGCTGGACTCTACTGTCAGCGTGCCCTGGACCTGGAGTCCACCAACCTGCAAGCTCTTGACATGCTGGGACACATCTCCTCTGAGCTTGGAGACATACAGAAAGCTAAAGGAGTTTTTCTGCGTGCTGTGGAGCTAAGCCCGGATGGAGGCCACAGTAAGTACATGTACCTGGGGCAGATCCACACTGGCCAGGAAGCTGTTGACTACTACACCAAAGGAATACAAGTCCTGCTCTCTGCATTGGACAAACAAGCACAGACCACTGACCAGGCCGGAGTTACAGCTCCTGTAGGTGAAGACCTTGAACACTCGACGATGAAGGATGTTAGCGTTGCTTACTGCTCCATTGCTGAGCTTTACCTAACAGATCTCTGCATGGAGGAGGGTGCATCAGACAGGTGCAGAAAGTTCATTGATAGAGCATTGCAGTATGACCCCGCCAACCCCGAAGGCCTTCAGCTCATGGCCAGCTACTTGTTCAGTACAGAGAAAAATCAGGAAGGCAAAGAATACTTGTTGAAGAGTGTCAGACAGTGGCTGCCTGCCCAGAAACGGACTGAAGCTTCCTCCAGCCTAGAAGACGATGTGCAGAACCAGCTCCCGCCGGACGAGCCCCCACATGTAGCCCTCATAGGCAGTACTCACAAAACCGTTGAACCCTCAGTTCACTGGGGGAAAAAAACCCAAACCGATTGTCGTAGGAACGAGCCCTCAAAACGCTTCAGTAGGCACAGCGACTCGATCCCGTAGCGTCGAAGCGGCAGCCCGGTGGCGTTGAGCAGGCGGGACCCGTGGCGTTCAGCAGACAGGACCCGTGGCTTTGAAATAGTAAATCCGTTCGCGTCCAAAAACAGTCCAAGCATCCGTTCGTCCATAAAACAGTCCAATCATCCGTTCGTGTCCAAAAACCAGGTGCAGACCCCCGCCCAAAAAAAACTCTCTCCCTCTGGTCCCGGATCTCCCGCTCTTCCTCTCCACGACTCACCTCCTTCCCCCAATCCCATTGGACCACCACCCCTTCAATCAATCATTAAAACAAAAAAAAACCTGAAATGTTCACAGACCCCTCGGGACGCAGGACACCCCAGTATCCATCCACACAAAGAACCAAACAAACTTTTAACTAGTTTTCACAACAGCAATTCAAACAAATACAGTTTAACACATTTTAGTCAGTACACTACATGTCTATCATGGGGGCAGTTTGGAACATACTAAACAAGAGATTGCGGTATTTATAGTTTAAACGCTAAATATACCCCAGACTACGATCTCCAAACACTTGAATATGATTTCAAACCCTTCTTATAACATTACCTTTAAAAATTGGCTACATATGATTTCATTTCGAAAGAATGCACCAGAGGTGCGAGGAAGGTGGCGTGTATGCTTTGCAACCCATAATAATATCAACTGCTTTCCCATTTGCTATCTTATTACATTTTGAAATCTGTGATGCATTGATACGAAGTTTTTAAAATTCAAACAGTGTACTGCAAATGACTATCCTTAGTTGGACACTGACTGTACCTTAGCAGCTAGCTGATCTACTGTTAACTTCCCTCACTGCCAATAGCGATCAGGACCTTGCCCCACATTATCTTAGGGGGTTTACCACTCTGCTCGCTACCCCAACTCGAACATGGTGTCTTAGGAGCAGAGCGTATTGGCGGCATCTTTGGGTGTTCCATAAAGAGCACAAAAACATGAATAGGTGCAACAAGATGAGTTTTCAGTCAGGTTATATTTGTTAGGTTCTACAGAAAAATTCACCAGTAGGTGAATTATGAATCAGCGAGGGTTCAGTGTACATACTTTGAATGAAGTGAGTGTTCATTAAAAACATAAATTTGAAAAAAACCCTCTAGTTGGATGTGGTTCTGGAGACGAACCTGGCCACCATCCGAGTGCTCGAGAGCGTCCAAAAGAAGCTGTCACGTCTCTCACCCGAGGACCAGGATCGCTTTCGACTAGACGACTGCCTGGGCGGCACCTCTGAGGTCATCCAGCGCCGCGCCGTGTATCGGATCTATGGTGACAAGGCCCCTGAGATCATCGATGGGCTGAAGAGGAGTCCGGCCACGGCGGTGCCTGTCGTGCTCAAGAGGTCAGAACTGTTCTTTCTCTGCTGAGATTAAACATTTCTTCTTCACTGGTTAAAAATTTGATTTAGAAATTCCTATTTGTATTAATTATTATAACGCTAAACTGTCATATAAACCAGAAATAGCTGCGTTGCAAATTAACTTTGTTAGTTTACGGTCAATGATCACAGCATCTCATATGAGCAATATTGATTAATATGCCTTATACTGTAATACTGAAATATTGATGCTCAGTTTTGATTCGTGCTGTAAGAAAAGTATTATTTTAACAATAGTTATGAATTTGCCTGTAGTTAACTGCACTTACACCTGGCGCCATTATGCCCTTCATGTATCTAAATGTTAGACCGTTTTCTATGATGCAGTACACTTAAACTATCCATCCATCCATATTATTCTGCATATCCGAGGTCGGGTCGCGGGGGCAGTAGCTTTAGCAGGGAAGCCCAGACTTCCCTCTTCCTAGCCACTTCATCCAGCAATTCCGGGGGGGGGGGGGGATCTTTAGGTGTTCCCAGGCCAGCCGAGAGACATACACTTGAACGTCACAAAAAAATGACAACCACAATAATTTACAGATTGTTAAATTTAATACCCCTGATAGTCATCAAAGCTGAGTATTATCATATTTATAAAGGCATAATGTTTGATATACTATATGTCTTGTTAAATTATACATGTGCCATATGCCTAATGTTATGGCTGTTGAGTGTGCATTATGCATGTATATGCATGTTAAACTCAACTTAAAGGCTGCTATCTGAATGGAAACATTCGCCCTGATTGTGAGTGCTGCCATGATGGCTAACAACATACAGTGGTGCTCACATTATCACATTAACATTAATAGCAATTGAACCTGTGCTGGGGTACACAGATTGAAAGCGAAGGAAGAGGAGTGGAGAGAGGCCCAGCAGGGTTTCAACAAGATCTGGAGGGAGCAGTATGAGAAGGCCTACCTCAAGTCCCTGGACCATCAAGGAGTCAACTTCAAACAGAATGACATGAAGGCCCTGCGCTCAAAGAGTCTCCTCAATGAAATAGAAAGTGTCTACGATGAGGTAAACGCTATTTTCTCTCTATAGCTCGGATCAACCAGTAGCTGGACACTGTGACAATATGATAACGTTGACAGTAAATGTTTTGTGCAATGTTCAATGCCGCATCACAAATACACCCACATAATTTAGTCATAATAGGAAAGTCTGGCTCTTTACTCCTTAGCTTTTTGTCCATGCTCCAATGATCAGCTCTTGTAGATTTTCATCATGTTAAATGTTTTTGTTTGTTGTTGCAGGTATTATACATGAAACATTTTGTCTAATGTCCATTAAATTTATTTTACTCTGCAGATTTCCCAGCTTTGTCTCTTTTTGGAGACCCCCCCCCCCCCCCCCCCCCCCCCCCCCGAGTTCCTGGGTCATAATTTACACACAGAACAGAGTGAGCCTTTTATTATTCCAGTAATGGACAAATTCCAGCTTGATAGCAGGAAAGTGGAGAATAGCAGCACACAAGAATAATAATCAAAAATAAAAGATTCCCAAATATCAGGCAATGTCACTGAATGATAAGAATTCAAAAGAAAATAAATTTCTCTTTCTTGGACTTCTATACAAAATCGCTTGACAAAATGCTATTTGGGGACAAGTATTTATGTGAGGGTCGATACAGCCTGTTTAAAGCTCATCATCTTCACGCTTGTGTTTTAGCGACAGGAGCAGAGCACGGAAGAGGGAGGCGTTGGCCAGCAGGCTCGCAACGGCTCCAGCGCGGCGTCGGCTAGCGAGCCTCACATGGTGTTTACGTACGAGGACAAGCAGGTCCTGGAAGACGCTGCCGCCCTCATCATCTACCACGTCAAACGCCAGCCCACCATTCACAAAGACGACAAGGACCACATCAAGCGGATCATCCAGCACTTTGTCCCCGACCTGTTCTTTTCACGCCGAGGCGAGCTCAGTGACACGGAGGATTGGACAGATGAGGAGGCGGAGGCAGAGGAGGGAGGAGAACGAGGAGCAAGCGGAGCAGTGGCAGCAGCGACGACAACAACAACAACAGGAGGGAATACTAACACTTCTGATGCAGCAGGAGCAGCAGCAACCAGTAGTCAGTCTCAACCTCAACCAGTCCAAGCCCAAGCCCAAAGCCAGCAGCAACTAAACAATGAATCCAGACGGAGACGCTGCAGCCCATCCCAACCGGCAGACACCGAGGCTTCCAGCACTCCTAGCAGCACCAGCCAAACTGCGACCACCACCGGATCTATCCCCGGATCCACACCTATGGAGGCCAGTTCTGGCACAGCTGCTGAGAAGGTGGACCTGCGCGACCCTGAAGCAGAGCACCAGAAGGAGCTGGACGACGTCTACAACCTATTCTTCGTCAACAACAACTGGTACTTCTTCCTACGGCTGCACCAGACTCTGTGCTCGCGCCTGCTGCGAGTGTACCGGCAGGCCGAGCGGCAGCTGCTGGAGCACCGCGCCGAGCAGAGCAGGGAGCGGCTACTTGTGGCCGAAGGGAGGCGGGAAAAGGCGTGTGACCTCGCTATGGAGCTGCGCCTCAAACAGCCAAGTAAGTTGGAAAAGTCTCTTATGACCACACATTTGTTTTACTGTTGGTGTCGTTACATTGATAAAAATCTTCATTCATTGAACGAATTGAATTCGTAAGCGAAAGTCACTGATGGTGTAGTGGTGCACTCGTCTGACTTTGGTGCGGGCAGCATGGGATCAGTTCCCACTCAGTGACGGTGTGAATGTGACTGCGAATGGTTGTCCGTGTCTATATGTGCCCTGCGACTGACTGGCGACCAGTTCAGGGTGTAGTCCGCCTTTTGCCCGAAGTCAGCTGGGATAGGCTCCAGCGCCCCGCGACCCTAACCAGGATAAACGGTGTTGACAATGGATGAATTCGTAAGCCAAGGTACCACTGAAACTACGGCCAGAATGGTGGTATGGTACAGTTAGAATATCTGCTTCACAGTTGTACCTTGCTGTGTGCAGTTTGCATGATCTACCTGTGCTTGTGTGCTCACATATTTAAGAAAAAATAAAAATAGCTTGCTAGGTTAATTAGCTCATTCACTGCCTGAGCAGGGAACTCTGCCAGGTATTTGAGAAATTTCCCTCATTTTTCAAGCCCCACAGAATATTGTGTACTATGACTATATAAACACCAAAACAACCAAACAAAAGCTCAGACTCTCCTTTCATCATAAAAAAGTTTGTCTCTAGTTTATACCATTCTTTAGTAATCAGCAGTCAAATATATGCTCGTTTCTGAAGGAAAAAAACGGAGAAAACAGCCTTTTTGTGAAAGCAGACAGATCAAGCAGAACAATGACTTAGACACCAATATTTTTTTTCTTTAGTGAAAATCTCAAACATCTGAACATTAGACAAAAAGCGGCACGGTGGCCGACTGGTTAGAGCGTCAGCCTCACAGTTCTGAGGAGCGGGGTTCAATCGCCGTGCCTGCGTGGGTTTTCTCCGGGCACTCCGGTTTCCTCCCACATCCCAAAAAACATGCATTAATTGGGGACTCTAAATTGCCCATAGGTGTGGATGTGAGTGTGAATGGTTGTTTGTTTGTATGTGCCCTGCGATTGGCTGGCAACCAGTTCAGGGTGTACCCCGCCTCCTGCCCGATGATAGCTGGGATAGGCTCCAGCACGCCCGCGACCCTAAAAATGGATGGATGGACATTAGACAAAAATGCATGGACAAATCGGGCTCCCACACCTGCACTTTCTTCCTCCTCATCCTCCTCCTCTGCCGTTTGCTCAATAGTCCAGGTTTTTATTATTACCTTGGGCATAAAATCTAGCAAGGTTTCACCCACATCTGGATTTTATTCTTTGGTGGCAGTGAATCGGATCTTGTGTGGTTGCCATTTTCCTTGAAACCAGTCCCTACTTCTGTTCAAAGCACAACCTGTGCAGTTTACAAATATAAATATTACTAAAATACACTGTTGAAATTTCTGTAGTGGTACATAGAGGAAAAAAAACCTTTCAATTGCCTTTTTTGTTTGCACGGCGTACTGGAATAGGAGTCGAACATCTGCTGGCTGCTTAACCTGTAAATTTTAAAAAATACATACGATTACTAGAGAATACTTTTTATTGATGACGTATTTGCAAGGGTAAAAAAAACTAAACACCGTCGCAATCCTAAAAGACGTTCGACTTGCGGGTGTTGCATTACTGCAAAAGATGGACGAGCTGTAAATAGAAAATTCAAATCAGTACTGGCAACAGATGTTGCATTGTAATGTGAACTAGTGGGACTAAAGAGAAGGGAGAATTCTTTGATCACTAAATGTAGCGAACGCTAGGTGGAAACGAGTTACTTTCGTCTCAGGATCTCAGGATGAAGCACGGGTGCTTCCAGGCGATCCAGAGGGAGTTCACTCATCTGACTATTCTGGATCCCCTTTACTCAAATCCTGGTCAGCAGATGATCAGCTGGCAAGCAGCTGAGAGGGTCTCGCCATATGGCCCGGCGTTTTCAGCGATAGCTTTGCTAAAAAAGGATCGGCTCGGCGCCACATACTTTATTCCCCTGAATGATCTAAGGCGTCATTCCTGTCGGTCGCAGTAATATTTTTCTTGCCTTGGCACAATAATTTTCTAGTGCCAAAAGCTTTTTTCAGAATTTTTTTTGCCCTTTTTTTTTTCCATTGTGGTCTTTCTCTTTACCGCCATTATGCTTTCATCTTCTCATTGTGTCCTGCACCCCGCCCCCTCCTCCTTCTTCTTCCTCTTCAATCTGAGAGAGGGACGTTCACTTCAAGGCATTGTTGCCCTCTACAGGGTGCCATTCCTTGTTGCAGTTATCCAGAGGCTTGATGATCACACACAAACTCCTCATTCACTTTAATTTTGGCTCGGCACCAAATGGTACTCTATTGTCAAAAATACCCTTGCAATATTAAGTTGTTTTCCAACTTACTAACAAAAACAGAAATAAATGAGTGGGACTTCTTTTGTAGCGGTAACAACAGTACACATTCATACCTTCTACAGGATGATGTCATGTTTATTGATTCCTAATTGGAGCTACAGGGGATTGCCTAAAAATTTGCTGATGTTGCATACATGTCATGTTTATGTGTGTGTGCAGGTGAGGTGGAGTTGGAAGAGTACTACCCAGCCTTCTTGGACATGGTGCGCAGCCTGCTGGATGGCAACCTTGACTCGACTCAGTACGAGGACACACTACGGGAGATGTTCACCATTCACGCCTACATTGGCTTCACCATCGACAAGGTTATCCACAACATCATCCGGCAGGTAGGCGAAGTCCCACATACAGCACCAGTACTACCAGTGTGACGCTGATCACGTCTTAATTTAAACTCTTTGTCACTTTAGCTGCAGCACCTGGTGAGCGACGAGGTGTGTCTGCAGGTGGTGGATCTTTATCTGGCTGAGAGGAAGAGGGGTGCCGCCGGGGGGAACCTCTCTTCTCAGTGCGTGCGAGCAGCCTGGGAGACGAGCTACCAGTGGAAGGCTGAGAGAGCCATGGCCGAGGAGAACTGTTTCAAAGTCAGTCAATCAGAACAGATTTTTTTTATTTATTTATCCTTTGTTGATCTAGTAATTGTCCAATTGAGATACAAGATCTCTTCTTCCAGGGAGACCTGGGCCAAGATGGAGTATATTTTAACAAATCTGTGAAGGCATAAATTTTGATATCGCTCTTGACCTCCCGACCTATATTGTCCAGCCGTACCTGGTGTGACCGGCAATCGGCTCTTTGCACATAATCTTGCAACGTCATATCCATTGTGGGTAGTATGATTTTACCCTTTCCCGGTTAGGCAAAGGTCAAGTATGAGCCTTAAAGTGGATAGGTTATTATTATTTTTTTCTCTCTCTCGGGCAGCACATACTGCATCGTTGTGTTCTGGTGTGCACGTCATCCAAATTCAACAGCAATTTTAGCGGTGACTTGTGAGTATTTTTTTGTGAGAAGTTCACTGTCAGAACACACAGCAAAGTGTTTGCAGTCAGCACCACGCAACAGATTATTCAACCGAAAACCCTCGAGGGGAAAAAAAGAGACTACACCAAGGTCCCCTCCTGGTATTGTTCCAGTGGTATGATTACTCTCTTCAACCGCCATGGCTGGGTGTTTGGGACATAGTAACCAGACCTAATCAGCAGGAGATGAACGGCATATGGAATGCACTTTTGCATTATTGTTCTTTAGGTAATTTACTGATCTCAAAGAAAGATTTCCAAGAAATACTATCGCAGAAGTGTGATCATTTCTATTTTAGCATTTACTTGCCAAAGGATCTCTCAAAGAGATGAGCACAGCATGTTTTGTTTTTTCCGACAAAATCAGTAGCTTTTTGGATCCGGCGAATCTTTATCCAAATGTAGAGCTAATTTTTAGTACATGGATCTCTTGATTTAACAAGTCAATTTCTACTTTTAATTCAATGCTTTTGTGCACTGCACAGGAAAGCAGGTTGTGGGATAGAACAAGACACACAAATCAGTGAGTTCAACATTGCCGGAAAATCTGCGGTAGCTTAAAATGCCATTGAATTTGGATAACGATGTGTGCGTTGGAACACTGCTATGCTCATGTTGTTTGTTGCTTTTGGAAGGGAGATGTCTTTTTTAAGGCTTAAGACAACATACATGGTTAGTTTGGGCAAGTCCTGTAAACATGGCATGACATGTAGTCATTCCCCACTAGTAATTTTTCCCAATTATTTTAGAACAGCATAATCACAAACAAAGTTCACTGTCATTGCATTTCTTTAAAGGCGGTACGTTGGCCGAGTGGTTACACCTCACAGTTTTGAGGTTGAGGGATCGCATCCAGGCTTTCTAGCATTTCTGTGTGAGATTGCATGTTCTTGCCGTGCTTTTTATTTTTTATTTTATTTTTTTCTCCTCCTGAGTACTTCGACTTTCTCCCACATTGCAAAAATGGTTGTTTATCTTTACAGTATGTGCTCTCTGATTTGTGGGCAATCTTAATGAGAGTAAGCGGTGTAGTAAATGGCTGGACTCTTTTCTTTATTTACTGGGAAATTAAGTTTGTCTTTAACCTATTTTTATACAGTTGTAACTAATGGCTTAATATCTGCTGTTTCTTTTATTAGGTGATGTTTATTCAAAATAAGGGTCATGTGACAATAACCATTGAGCTGCAAGACACTGAGGAGGCCCAGGCTGATGACCCCTTGGATGTTCAGGTAAATGAATTAGATAGATTTTTAAAGCAAAAAATCAAGACTTGTAATTGTTCCAGTTAAATTAATTTCATTTTTGTTGTTTCAGTGCTTGTCCAGCTACATGGAGCAGTTTGTTGGAACTGAGTCCAGCCTGTGTTCACAAGCAGACGGCTACTTTTTCAAACCTGTCTTTCTTCCACGGTAAAATAGTTCAACTCGCACCTGTTATGTTTTATACTTTGTGATATTTCATTCATACACAGGTCTGTTCTCGCATGCTGGTTGACCTTAATTTTTTTCAGGTTTTAAAGCACTTTTTAATCACAAAATAATTACTCATTCTGTTCCAAGGACAGACAGTCGGCATCATAAAACCTTTATTATTAACTGTCATTCAAGTGTATTTAAAAAAAAAAAAAAAAAAGAAAGTGCACCACACACACACACAAAGATTCTGTTCCGTGGCCTATCTTGAAATCTCACGTGATCACCTGATCCCACAAAACCAAAGAAGAAGAAACACTTCCGGATTTGCACCGATATTACCAGAGTGTTTCCGAAGATTGCCGGAAGCGGGACCGTTGTTAAATGGTTATGACGTCTCAAAAAGACTTGATTTGGAAAATACTTCTTGCTGTCTGGGGAACCTAATTTCATACAAAAAAAGCAACATTGCGTAAGACGTTTGTTCTTATTTACTGTCTCTTCCTTGTTTCTGAGTCAAGGCGCTTCTTGATTGGCTACATTCTGTTCCACGTCACCAATTCACGGCGTCATGACTCGGCTTTCCCACACAAATATTTTTTGGTTGTAAATATTGAACACGTTCAATATTTAACGATCCTATCTTTTACCAAACCAACTTTTTCTAGTATTTGGGATGTAATATTGGCTCTATGATGCCTCAGTAAATAAGTGAAATATGAATTAAAGGCGGCACGGTGGTCGACTGGTTAGAGCATCAGCCTCACAGTTCTGAGGACCCGGGTTCAATCCCCGGCCCCGCCTGTGTGGAGTTTGCATGTTCTCCCCGTGCCTGCGTGGGTTTTCTCCGGGCACTCCGGTTTCCTCCCACATCCCAAAAACATGCATTCATTGGAGGCTCTAAATTGGCCGTAGGTGTGAATGTGAGTGCGAATGGTTGTTTGTTTCTATGTGCCCTGCGATTGGCTGGCAACCAGTTCAGGGTGTACCCCGCCTCCTGCCCGATGACAGCTGGGATAGGCTCCAGCACGCCCCCGACCCTAGTGAGGAGAAGCGGCTCAGAAAATGGATGGATGGATGAATTAAAATCATCCAGGTATTCCTGTGTTCCAGACCTTTTTCTGCCGAGAAGCCTGAAATCAGGTCATTCGAAATTCCCAAGCTTATCTACGTCACTAGCGAAGATCTCCACCTACCTCTTTGCTCCCAGGCCAGCGCTGTCAACATAACGTGTGGTCTTCTTACAAGTAGGTCTTCTACACAGAGGCATCCAATAAGAGCAAAGGGGACAGTCTTAGTCAAATATGGACAAAGTGAATGCAAAACTGGGCCAAACAGAAGTAGCAGTCAGAGGGGCCTTTTCTGGACACTAGTATGACAAAATTAAGTTGTTGTTTTTTTTTGTTTTTTTTTTTTTAATGAAATTGAGACTTTTATACTAAGTCTGCGTCACAGTTCTGAGGACCCGTGTTCAAATCCGGCCTCGCCTCTGTGGAGTTTGCATGTTCTCCACGTGCCTGTGTGGGTTTTCTCCGGGTGCACCAATTTCCTCACACAGTCTAAAAACATGCATGGTAGGTTAATTGGAGACTCTAAACTCTCTAGACTCTGTTTGTTTATATGTGCCCTGTCATTGGCTGGCGACCAGTTCAGTATCCCGCCTCTTGCCCAGAGTCAGCTGGGATAGGCTCCAGCATGCCCGTGACCCTCGTGAGCATAAGTGGTATATAAAATGGATGGATGGATGTTAGAGAGTCCCTCTATGGAGGTCTATATAGAAAAAATATTGGACCTTTAAGATTATTGGCGCTGACCCGTTTTGTACCCTAGAATTGGGACAAATCCACTCTTAACACACATCAGACCTAAGGATAATCAAAGACATAACATAGTCTGGCGTTTGACATCATTGGTCGGGAAGGGGCAAAATTAGGACAAAAAGCCTGATTGTCTTTGTATGTACCAGGCCTAAAGGCACATTCAGTCTTGCTTACAAAGTCGGGTTACGTCGCCGCCATAAGAATGGAATTTAGTCATAAACCGAGGACCCGTACGCAAAACAATGACATAACCAATTATGTCAAAACTGGTGAATAGTTAACTAGTTGGTAAGCGGCATCACACAGAAATACACGTGATCCTTGTCTTTCGATGGTCTTGAGGTGCATGTCTATTTTTTTGTTTCTGTGTGATGGTGTTGTCTTGCTTTGTTTTGTGTACCTGTATATATGACTGCTTTTTTGTGTTGTGTGACTTTCTTTGTTTTTGTGTCCATGTTACTAACTGTGCACAATTAACTACTTAGCACAGCATGGGTATCACCAGAAAATCATAGCCCTTAATAAGGGTCCAATGTTATTCCGATGTCGTTGCCTAAGCTCTTTACACTGCCTTGGCGCCATATTGGCATGCATCTGTTCTGGTGTTGACGTGTCCATATGAGAAAAGGTTAATATTGCGTATCTGTCTTGTATAGGAATCTGCGTCGTTTCCGGCGCTGGCAGGTGCGTCAGGTGGAGGCGATGCGCTGCAGGCGAGAGTGGGCCCGACAACTGGGCGTGGAGAACGCCGGCAGCCTGGACTGTCGCTTCAAGCTCAACACTCACAAGATGGTGTTTGTCATGAACTCCGAGGACTACATGTATCGCAGAGGGGCACTGGTCAAGGCCAGGAAGGTACGGCAGCCAGTCTTCTTTTTTGAGTGCTCTCCAAGGGCCTTATTTACTAAAGGTCTGTGCCTGCGAAGACAAGTTCCAGCTTGATTGCTCACTTACCGTTTGTGGAAACAGATCTACTAACCGGGCGTGGCCCAGATTGTGTCTACCAAATTGCCGTGCATTCAGATTTGCGTGTTCTGGGAAGAGCAGATGCAAATAGATTAATTTCGCCCATACAATGTGATTTATCAAACATGAAAACAATTGTGATGGTTGATTTTGCGAATGTATGTATTTAAATATTGTCAAAACGTGCAAACCTGTGCCATCGTAGCGTAGGCAAAACGAGAGGTTATGAGAGTACTTTTCCACTTGTACAAGCATTTTTGAGATGCCAGAAAAATAATGCAATATATTGTCAGGAATGCCATTTTGGAGCTTCTGAAGGATTTATTTGCTGACTTCTTTGCCAGTCACAAGGCTTTCATCTGTAAAGTACACTGGCATCACTTTACGCGTTTGTTTTACCTGCCCATCAGAAGCACGATTTCAAGACCCAAAATAAGCTGGCGCAGTTCGTCTTAGGTTTGATAAATCACACACATTGCTTGTGCTGAATGAATCTATTTGCAGAAACCCCTCCCACAACGCTCAGAAATGCCGGTTGCGCCTGTTTAGTTGATCAGCTTCCACATCTCTTTGAGAGCGTTATTCAGTGTGTGCCCGTTTTTGTATGTGTAAACCTTCAGTAAATCAGGCCCAAAAGTATCCAAATTAGCCAACGTTTTTGAGCAGAACCCCTGTTCGCTCATTTTATAGTTGAGCACACCTTACCTACTGCCACAGCTGACCATGCGGGACCTTTTTGTTTTGTTTTTAAATAAATGACCAGTCGGCTTAGGGCAACATTAGCAATAAGATCAGTTTGTGCAAAGGAGGTTGCACGACTGACATGATTAAACACTTTTGGGTGCATGGCGGTAGAAGTATAGGAGTACCCCATCTTTGACATGCTAGCTCCAGTTCAGACCCTCAGCCATAGCAATGCAAATGAAGTAAAAATCCGGTAAGTAAAACAATAAATATACACTGATGTGAAAAAGTGTTTGCTCGCTTCCTGATTTTTTTGTTTTGTTTGTTTGTTTTTTTTTTTTGTCATACTTAAATGTTTCCCATCATCATACAAATTTAAATATTAGTCAAAGACAACACAAGTAAACAAAAAATGCAGTTTTTAAATGGTTTTTATTATTAAGGGAGAAAAACCTACCAAACCTACCTCGTTGGGCCACCCTTTGCAGCAACGACTGCAATCAAAGTGTTTGCAATAACTTGGACTGAGTCTCTTACAGCACTGTGAAGAAATTTTGGCCCACTCATCTTTGCAGAATTGTTGAAATTTGGAGGGTTTTCGACCATGATCCGCCTTTTTAAGGTCATACCACAGCATCTCAATAGGATTCAGGTTAGGACTTTGACTAGGCCACTCCAGAGTCTTAATTTTGTTTTTCTTCAGCCATTCAGAGGTGGATTTGATGGTGTGTTTTGGATCATTGTCCTACTGCGGAACCCAAGTTCGTTTTCGCTTGCGGTCATGAACAGATGGCACCGCAATCCTTCAGGATTTCTTGGTAGAATTCATGGTTCCATTTATCACAGTATTCCAGGACCTGAAGTAGCAAAACAGCCCCACACCATCACACTACCACCACCATATTTTACTGTTGGTGTGATCTTTTTCTGAAATGCGGAGTTACTTTTACCCCAGATATAATGGGACACACACCTTCCAAAAAGTTCAACTTTCGTCTCGTCAGACCACAGAGTATTTTCCCAAAAGTCTTGGGGATCCTCAAGATGTCTTGTGGCAAAATTGAGACGAGCCTTAATGTTCTTTTTGCTCAGCATTGCTTTTTGTCTTGGAACTCTGCCATGCAGGGCAGTCTCTTTCTTATGGTTGAGTCATGAACATTGACCTTAACTGAGGCAAGTGAGGCCTGCAGTTCTTTGGATGCTGTTGTGGGGTCTTTTGTCATCGCTGCGCTCTTGGGGTAATTTTGGTCGGCCAGCCACTCCTGGGAACATTCACCACTGTTCTGTTTTTGCCATTCATGGATAATGGCTCTCAATGTGGTTTGCTGCAGTCCCAAAGCTTTAGGAAATGGCTTTATAACCTTTTACACACTGATAGATCTCAATTACTTTCTTTCTCATTTGTTCCTGTATTTCTTTGGATCTCGGCATGATGTCTAGCTTTTGAGGATCTTTTGGTTTTCTTCACTTTGTCAGCCAGGTCCTATTTAAGTGATTTCTTGATTGAGAACAAGTGTGGCAGTATCAGCCCTGGGTGTGGCCAGCGAAATTGAGCTCGGGTATGATAAACCACAGTTGTTATGGTTTAACAAGGGGGGGGCAATCACCTTTTACCCACATGGCCATATAGGATTGGATTTTTTTTTTCTCCCTTAATACTAAAAACCTTTGTGAAAAACTGGCTTTTGTTTACTTGTGTTGTCTTTGACTAATATTTAAATTTGTTTGATGATGGGAAACATTTAAGTGTGACGAAAATGCAAAAAAAAAAAAAAAAAAGAAATCAGGAAGGGGGCAAACACTTCTCACACCACTATGTCTAATGCCAACATTAAGCCAGCTAACAATCTCCCTCCACCAGGGGTCTGTAACCCATCATGTGGCTCTTTCTTCCTTCTGATGTGGCTCTCTGTGACTTTGGAAAATAGTCTTTAATTTAAATTTGTTTTTATTTTAGTTAGTTTTTCAAATGTAATTCCAAATTTGAAGATTATGGTGCTCTTGTAACATAACATAATTTATATTATTATCATTTTTGTCACTCAATATGTCTCACAACCACTGATGTGCAACACATGGCGCCAAGATTTGAGCTATTAGGTTGGTAAACCATGGATAAATCCAAGAAAAGATTCTGAAAAAAACGTTTAATACTACGTGCTACGTTACCTATATTAAAAACAAACATAGCTCACAGATGACAGCTTGTATGTGAAAATGATGGTGACCATCTACAGCTCTGATGTGCCTGCGCTGTCCACTTAGTCCTGCTCATTATTATTGGCATCCATGAAGTTTAAGTACTAAATGTGGAATATCTCCTGAAGAAAATGAATCAAGTGAAACATGTTTCTGTAGCTAACTTGTTTGATATTTTAAGTACAGATGAAACAAAAATAGAGCTTTTTGGCAATGCACACAAAGAGTATGTTTACAGATGGCACAATAAAGCGTCCTGGACTGTATCAAAGGGATCATGAAATTAGAAAATTATCAAGAAATTTTAGAGCAAAATGTCTTACCCAGTGTACAAAAACTTGGTTTGAGGCGAAGATCATGGGTCTTCCAGTAAGACAAAGACCCAAAGCACACAACCAAAAGCACACAAGAATGGTTGAAAAGGAAAAAATTGACTGTTTTAAAATGTCCAGCAATGAGTCCTAATCTCCATCCAATTGAAAATCTTTGGAGGGAGCTGAAATCTGCCATTCGGGAAAAGAATTCTGCAAATGTTCAAGAGCTTGAACAAATTGCAAAGGAAGAGTGGAAGAAAATACCACCTGAGAAGTGCAAAAAGCTTCTAGATGGATACAAGAAACATTTCGAGGCTGTCATCGCTGCCAAAGGGTGTGAAACCAAATATTGAGGGGTGCCAATATTGCTACACATGCTGTTTTCTGTTTTTTTCCTTTGAAGTTAAAATATCTAAATTGAAAAAAAAAACTGTTTTCTGTGTTAAATTACTTGGTATTTCTAATTAAAAGATCCTGAGTTTGGTACATCTCCATTTATTTCTGAAGATATACAGGTTATGCAAAAAAATTGTGGGGTGGCAATAATGGTGAGCAGGACTGTACATGTGATAAAATGATGACAGAACATTGAAAGAGGCGCAAATTTTGGTTTGCATTTTTGGTAGGCTGCAGTTGGATAATTTCACTTTGGTTTTAGTTCATGAACATGAGGGAGGACTCAAATAGACATTGACCATTTTATTTCAACATATGCTTCAACCAAGTGACTTCAGAGTTAAAAATGTTTTTTGTTAAATGCAGAAAAATTACCTGTTCTCTGTAGCAGTTCATTGATTTCATAAATGCAATAGACTATTTTTTTTATATACTCAGAAGAAAAACAAAACAAAATATGCTGTGAAATCCTTGTTAACATGTCAAAAGGGTTTTGTGGTTCCCGGTGTCATTTTTTCTTTCTGTGGGAGATGGTCCAAATGGCTCTTTGGGTATTTAAGGGTGCCTACTCCTGATCTATACCATCATGGTACCCAAAGCTTTTTACAGAGGCTCACCTTCACGCATTCACTCACACATTCATATACCAGTGGATGACAGTTGCCATGGAAGGCGCTGCCAGGCACACTAGGAGCAATTTAGGGTTCAGTTCAGTGTCTTGCTCAAGGACAATTCATCAACAGACAGTCGGAGCGGGGATTCAAACTGCCGATCTGTTGGTTATTGGATGACTCGCTCAACCAACAGAGCCACACCTGCACTAGAACCACGCAAAAGTCTGCAAACCAGTGATGAGTTTGTCTTAATTTACAAATGCACTAACTCGTGAAATATTTCACTTCTGCCGATGGAATTGGATAGTTAGAAATCTGCTGGAAATGTTCCACCCCTTTGCAACGCTATTTTAGAATTTACTGCTTTAAATTAAAACTAAACTATGTGACCCATCTTTCCTTTCCCAGTCTCAACACCGAGTGGCGGCGAGCCAGCACGAGCGTTTGGCCAAGTGGCACCGAGGCTGGCGGGCCGAGCACGTAACGGCCTTGGCTGAGCGCGGCGTGCACAAGTGGCTGATGGGAGAGGATGAGGAAGAGATGATCCCCTGCAAGACCACCTGCCTGTCTGCAGAGCTCAAGGGGCAAGCAGTCAATAGATACCGCGTTCATTACAGTGGAAACAAAGCTCCCTCCTCGCCTTAAGAGGAGACACACGCACGCACACACACACACACACACACACAAACACTCACACACAGAGGCTACATGCATGGACATCCGTACACTAAATAAACAGTGCAGTACTTGTGTACCTCCTTCACCCATGTGTTCCCTCCCTCATGCAGAGTGAGCATGTGCGGGGAAGTCATAAACTAGTGAGGACTCACTGGGGCCAGGAGAAACCCCCACCCCCCACCATACCCCCTCCCTGCCTCAAAACTTTGTCACTCAGCATCAGCAGCTGCATCTGGCACTAAAAGTCAACAAGACGTGACCACATAATGGAAATAGTTTCAGAAATGTGAATGTCTGTTTTATTTCTCTTTTCTTTTTTTAAAATGAAAGTCCAGTGTAGTTTTTAGCTTGTAATGCCAGATAGCCTTCTGCTTGTTGGTGGATTTAATGCGCGTTTCTACAAGGAGATCATGGTATATACGCGTGTATGTATGTTTGTGTATCCTGTATCTCATTATGACAAGTAAGTGCATATGTATTTTTTTCTACATACAGTATGCATTTACACCATCTGAAGATCACGTGGTTCTTTACAGTGTTTGCTGTTAGCCAACTCTTGATGTTTGCATTAATCCCCCCTGCCCCCTTTTTTTTGTTTTTTGTTTTTTTGTATTGTAGCTAGACACATTATCAGCGGGGCAACAAAGGAGTCCAAGTTGATTGATTTAATACTGATGAAATTATGTATCATAATCTTGATTTCACTGAATGTTTTCTGTGTTGTCTGATTTTTGTTGTTGTTTTTTTTGTTTTGCATACTGACATTGAGAATAAAAGCAAAAATATCAGTGTTAAAATAGAATGTATAACATTTATCCTGTATCGGTTATCATAAAATAAACAACCTAGTTGTGACCTTCTTAGATGTTGATTGGCACGTCTTGTCTGAAGCACCATTTAATGGAGCCAACCCAAGTCTTTCGTATGGTGGTTATTAATTAATCGCTGCAGCGGCACAGTTTGTAAGTGGTTTGCATAGCTGCCTCACAGTTCTGAGGTTCTGTGTTGGCATCAACTCCGGCCCCGTGTGGAGTTTGCATGTTCTCCCCGTGCTTGTGCAGGCTTCCTCCCACATCCTTTGTGCTCACTTACAAACTTTGTGCGTGCGGTGCCTGATTTCCCCCCCCTCTCCAATTTACGATTTTCTGCGTTTTCTTTTGAGCACAAAACTCTCGAGTGGGCGGGCTTTATGGGGGATGCGTTCCCGTTGGCTAATTCGTTTTGATTGACAGCTAATGACCCGGATGTGTTTTGTTTTTTTTCCCCTTGTCATACTGAGCTGAGTCAGTGCCAAGAATACAAAATTCACAGTGTAAGTATCTATCGTATATGATGTCAATGCTGTACTCGGAAGAAGTGATTTTGTAACACTAAGCTAGTAACATTAGAAGGGCACAGTTTAACAATTTAGCAGCTTATAACCGTTAGCTATAGTGTTAACGTTAGCTACCATCATGACTCGTCCGTACTGTATACTATATGGCCATTGGCCACATTTCTTTATCAATTTATGATGACCTGAGAATCACATTACTGAATAAAATTAAACACTTATAACTAGTACGGTTTAAAGACGGCCTTTGCATAAGGGAAGCACAAATCCTAAATAACTTGTAGGGTTTCCTGCAAGAGCTTCATTATATAAAATATCTACTTTTAAAGTAGCCAGTATTTCTTACTAGGTGTTGACAAAAAGAAAATAATTACATATAGACAGTTTTCCGTTCTATAATCTCAGGATTTATTTCAATATTAAGTTTGTATTCATATGAAATGTTTTCCCCTCTGAAATAATAATAACTCTAATGCATGAATAAATCTTTGTCAACTAAGACCTCCATCACCCTACTGTCAAGTAATATCACATCTCTTTCTCTTTGTGTCCCACAGTCTTAATTTCTAATTTCTCCAGATGGAACATCTGAAGATGATGATGCATTCAATGTCCCTGAAGTGATAAAGTGGGTGACTGGACAGGAACACCAGCATCTTCTAAATGCAGACCGACAAACTTTTAAGATAACTGTCTATTTTGACCATGAATGTTACAATGAAGTAACAGTACATTGTGGTTTTTTTAATATATTTAATTGCAAAATTTAAAAAAAGTTAGGCAATGCATAAAAGGTCCTTTATTATAAGTTTATTTTAAAAAGAGTACACTGCAAGTTCATGTCAAGCTACACATGATATGACAACCCAGACAGGAAGTCAGACAAGGAAATACACAGAGCATTGAGTCAATGTTAACGTAAAATGTATAAATTGCTATTGTATTAGCATCACTTACCGTATCAAAACAGGTACTGAATAAAGAGCAAATTAGTTTTGGAAAATGACCTTGAAAGAAAATCTTGAAAGTTTATATAACTTGAAACGTAATACTGTATCACATACACAAAAGCCTCATAAAAAAAAAAAATCATTTTCCAATTCTACAATTTTCACATTTCATTTTAACTTCACTCAGTCTTCACATAAGATTGAGTGTCTGAATGAAACGTTCCTGTTCAAACAAGGTGGATGCGATGGGATTTATGAATCCATGAAGGACATGAACGTTATGGTGAGACAGGGGCCAAGAGGCGTGTCTGACACCACCAGCCCATCATCTGGGTCAGCATCAGCACTGTCATCCTGGAGAAGTTGCTCCATTGGCTGAATAACAGTGAGGTTAATTAGATTAGACAATGAAAACTGTTCAAACAAACCAAGGCTTGACCATTCACTATGAATTGTTTGGACACATTGTGGACTGTTGACGAATCCTCACACCACAAGAAGCCGACTGGGTAAAATTGCACTGGAGACTAACCCAGGACAGACGTTAAAGGAGATTACAGTGTAGGATTGGGAATTCTCCATTTTTAATACCTTCTTATCTGTCATTTTACCACAGCATTCTACTCTTGTTTCTAATAGTAATCATTTACAAAATAAATACACATAAACACACATATACAGTATACAAGATACATATATCCAAATGCTTGTTTTCCTTCAAAACTAAATTATTTCAGACGGTAAAACATTTGATTTGAATACAAACTTAATATTGAAATAAACCATAAGATCATAGAAAGGAAAACTGTCTTTATGTGTAAAAAAAAAAACTAACAGTATTTTTTATTTTTTATTTTTGTTTCTTATTTTTTTTTCTTGAAATTCAATTCAAGAAGTTTTGTTTGATATTCTTGTTTTTTGTTTGCGATTTAAAAAGTTGTGTGTGATTCTTTTACGCACAAATCTGATTCCATAAAAACATGCGTGTGTTAGTTTCAGTGAAGACTAAATTGTCCACAGATGCGAATGTGAGTGGCTGTTTGTCTTAAATGTGCACGGCAATTGGCTGGTGACCAGTCCGGGATGTACCTCTTGTCCAAAGCCAGTTAGAATAAATTCCAGCTCACCCTATTGAGGACAAAACACCATAGGAAATGGATAGATGGGATTTGTTACTATTTGGGTTTCATCATGCTGCCTCATTACTACCTTGAGTCTCGCTGCAATGCCACTTTTCGCCACCAAGGTGCATGCCTTCTTGTCGCAAAAGTATATTACAGCGGTAGGAACCATTCATATATTTTGTCATAGACACCATTAACGATGTTACACACACACTCATTGGCCACCTACACATCAAATGCCACGCCAAACATGTTTACACACTCCGTTCAATGAATACAATGACAATGACAATCAAATAAGTGAGCATTATCTTGTGTAAAGGCAGAATTTTTCACAGCCCACAGCTCTTGTATTGGATTCCATTGGTGAGTGTACATATTACCGTAAGGCCAAACTTGGTAAGACATCAACAAAATTAACAACAACAAAAAAAGCTTATTTCAAACTTATTTTATTGGTTATATTTTATATTCAAGTTGGTCATCCAGAGGGACGGGCAAGAGAAATTGCATTTTAGGAAGTGCTCAGGGACTATTTGGAATTTTAAATATTTAAGAATTAGTTTTACTACAAGTACAGTAGGCTACCTAACATTTAGTCTCAAAACCAGTTCTGGAATGACTCGCAAAATTTGACATTTTCTTACATATGTAAATATAGTTATATTTACAATGTTTACATAGTCAACTGAAATATTAAATGCATAAGTACTTGTTCAAGTGTGAAGTTTTTTTTTTCTACTCCCACGTAAATGACTCGAAGAACTTTACTGAGTCAACGAAAAAGACCTGGTTGCTTTGCGCATGCGCAATGAACACCTTTACGTAACCGCGTGATGATGGACTTTACGAAGATTGTTAAACAGAATAATTTATTCATTTGCATTCATGGGGAATTAATATGTTACATTCTTCCGTGTGCTATATATTCGTAAGTTATTATTTGTCTTAGCGTAAACAATAGTTAATCACTAGCGGGTAGGAGACCATATTATGCAGGTGGGAATTCTACATTTTGCTAACCAATACATTAACTTTACAGCTTGGCGCTGTCGTCTTGAGGTTGTTGCGTTGTTAAAACGTCGCTGCATTATCTTCGTCCAGTTAAACAGTATTAAATATTTAGATACAGTAATTGCGTTCAATTATCATCAAATTGTAAACTCAATGTGAAAATGCTGCCATCAAGTGTCGTAGAAGCTAACTTCAAGCTAAACTCATAAACCCGAGCTCTCCTGATGAAGCTTAAATAATGTTTTCTATTTGACATATAAAAACTAATATTCGTTTATGCGTTGTCTGTATAAATCCACGTGCTTAAATTGGGGGTAGCAAACGTTTTTAAGTTAAATAACACTTATAATACTGTACAGTACTGAGACTGTTGCAGAACTTGTCTGCTTTGCGAGTTTACCAACGGAACATTAAAACAGACGAACAGTGGGTTTGCGTCTTTCACTTATGAACGCAAAATTAAAGCACTAGTGTCCGCAAAATCATGGTAGCCTTTTCATGTAAATATGTATTTTATTTTCTAATAATACGTCGATTAAGCACTAAGCTTAAAAAATAAGTCATTTCGTTTAAAAGACGAATAATGTGAAGACAAAACGCGCAAAGCATTCTGGGATTTATGTCTTGGTAATGTAACTTAATTTTAACTATGTTAAATCGTCCAAATTAATTTTATGGACGTTTCGTCCTTAGTTTCTTTACCAGTAGTGGTGTGTTGGGTTTGTGGAAAAATAAATATGAGAGCGACCTCTGGGTGAAGGTTGTACTCTCGCGGATGACTTTCCATTGTCGCTGTTTGTAAGGTTAAGACTATACTTTCAGGGATCATTTCTATAGTTCTTGACTTGAGAAATGCGTTTCTAAACTGTACGGTCTCGCTAACTACGATGACGAGAGACGATATTCCTTTCTGAGCGTGAAGCTGGCACAGAGTAATGAATCTTTCATTTGCTCTCTGCCATTGATGAACGTTCACTGCTTCAAAAAGGAGCATTGATGGAAGGAATATGTTCAGAGTAGTTCTGCTTACATGTCTAAATTAAAAATTTGAAGTTTGATCAGGCATATATTCGCAGACATTAATGTTGCAATGCTGATATATGCTGTTTCTGAAGACAATAGTTGCAGTTGCATTTTGTCGCGTTTTACCCAACGATCAGTGGTTTTGCTTCTTCCACGTTTAAACTCAGCTAAAACTCGTGGCTTTGAATTCGTCATCTGAGTTTACGTTAGTGTGTCTTTTTTACTTTCTGGTAATACTTTGATCAAATATGTGATTTTGATGAACAAAAGACAAATAATATCAAGACATCACCCAAAACACTCTGGGGCTTGAGTACTGTACTGGCAATGTAACTGCAGTTAAACTGTATTTTGTTGTCAAAATTCATTTGTATTGACTTTTCGTCTTTATTTTTTCTGGTTTTACCAGTTGTGGTGCAGTGGGTGTGGAAAAAAGTAACAAGAAGGGTGACCTCGGGGTGAAAATAGTACTCTCGCAGATGACTTTGCATTGTCGCTGTTTGTAAGGTTAAGACTATACTTTCAGGGATCATTTCTATAGTTCTTGACTTGAGAAATGCGTTTCTAAAATGTACGGTCTCGCTATCTACGATGACGAGAGACGATATTCCTTTCTGAGCGTGAAGCTGGCACAGAGTAATGAATCTTTCATTTGCTCTCCGCCATTGATGAATGTTCGCTGCTTCAAAAAGGAGCATTGACGGAAGGAATATGTTCAGAGTAGTTCTGTATACAGGTCTAAATTAAAAATTGGAAGTTTTGTAGGGCATATATTTTGCAGACACTAATGTTGCAATGCTGATGTATACTGTTTCTGAAGACAATAGTTGCACTTGCATTTCATCACGTTTTACCCAACGATCAGTGGTTTTGCTTCTTCCACGTTTAAACTCAGCTTAAGCACTCGTGGCTGTGAATTCGGGATCTGAGTTTATACGTAAGTGTCTTTTTTACTTTCTGGTAATACTTTGATCAACCTTAAATATGTGATTTTGATGAATAAACGACAAATAATATCAAGACAGATCACCCAAAACACTCTGGGGCTTGAGTACTGTACTGGCAATGTAACTGCAGTTAAACTGTATTTTGTTGTCAAAATTCATTTGTATTGACTTTTCGTCTTTATTTTTTCTGCTTTTACCAGTTGTGGTGCAGTGGGTGTGGAAAAAAGTAACAAGAAGGGTGACCTCGGGGTGAAAATAGTACTCTCGCAGATGACTTTCCATTGTTGTTGGTTACTGGGTTAAGACTATACTTTCAGGGATCATTTCTATAGTTCTTGACTTGAGAAATGCGTTTCTAAAATGTACGGTCTCGCTAACTACGATGACGAGAGGTGATATTCCTTTCTGAGCGTGAAGCTGGCACAGAGTAATGAATCTTTCGTTCGCTCTCTGCCATTGATGAACGTTCACTGCTTCAAAAAGGAGTATTGATGGAAGGAATATGTTCAGAGTAGTTCTGTATACAGGTCTAAATTAAAAATTGGAAGTTTTGTAGGGCATATATTTGCAGACACTAATGTTGCAATGCTGATGTATACTGTTTCTGAAGACAATAGTTGCACTTGCATTTCATCACGTTTTACCCAACGATCAGTGGTTTTGCTTCTTCCACGTTTAAACTCAGCTGAAGCACTCGTGGCTGTGAATTCGGCATCTGAGTTTACAGAGTTTCTGAAGTTTGGTGTGGCACATGTTCGTAGACAGTAAAATTTCAATTCTGTTTAATAATGTTTGTGAGGCTGATAGTTACGGTAGTATTTTGTTATTACGTTTTACCCAACGATCAGTGGTTTTGCTTCTTCCACGTTTAAACTCAGCTGAAGCACTCGTGGCTGTGAATTCGGCATCTGAGTTTACATGTAAGTGTGTCTGTTTTACTTTCTGGAAATACTTTGACCAACCTTAAATATGTGATTTTGATGAACAAAAGACAAATAATATCAAGACAGATCACCCAAAAGACTCTGGGACTTGAGTACTGGCAATGTAACTGCATTTAAACTATATTTTGTTGTCACAATTCATTTGTATTGACTTTTCGTCTTTATTTTTTCTGCTTTTACCAGTTGTGGTGCAGTGGGTTTGGAAAAAAGTAACAAGAAGGGTGACCTCGGGGTGAAAATAGTACTCTCGCAGATGACTTTCCATTGTTGTTGAATGCTAGATTAAGACTATACTTTCAGGGATCATTTCTATAGTTCTTGACTTGAGAAATGCGTTTCTAAAATGTACGGTCTCGCTATCTACGATGATGAGAGACGATATTCCTTTCTGAGCGTGAAGCTGGCACAGAGTAATGAATCTTTCATTTGCTCTCCGCCATTGATGAACATTTGCTGCTTCAAAAAGGAGCATTGATGGAAGGAATATGTTCAGAGTAGTTCTGCATACAGGTCTAAATTAAAAATTGGAAGTTTTGTAGGGCATATATTTGCAGACAGTAATGTTGCAATGCTGATATATACTGTTTCTGAAGACAATAGTTGCACTTGCATTTCATCACGTTTTACCCAACGATCAGTGGTTTTGCTTCTTCCACGTTTAAACTCAGCTGAAGCACTCGTGGCTGTGAATTCGGGATCTGAGTTTATACGTAAGTGTCTTTTTTACTTTCTGGTAATACTTTGATCAACCTTAAATATGTGATTTTGATGAATAAACGACAAATAATATCAAGACAGATCACCCAAAACACTCTGGGACTTGAGTACTGTACTGGCAATGTAACTGCAGTTAAACTGTATTTTGTTGTCAAAATTCATTTGTATTGACTTTTCGTCTTTATTTTTTCTGCTTTTACCAGTTGTGGTGCAGTGGGTGTGGAAAAAAGTAACAAGAAGGGTGACCTCGGGGTGAAAATAGTACTCTCGCAGATGACTTTCCATTGTTGTTGGATGCTAGGTTAAGACTATACTTTCAGGGATCGTTTCTATAGTTCTTGACTTGAGAAATGCGTTTCTAAAATGTACGGTCTCGCTATCTACGATGACGAGAGACGATATTCCTTTCTGAGCGTGAAGCTGGCACAGAGTAATGAATCTTTCATTTGCTCTCCGCCATTGATGAATGTTCGCTGCTTCAAAAAGGAGCATTGATGGAAAGAATATGTTCAGAGTAGTTCTGCATACAGGTTTAAATTTAAAAAAAAATTCTGAAGTTTGGTGTGGCACATGTTCGTAGACAGTAAAATTTCAATTCTGTTTAATAATGTTTGTGAGGCTGATAGTTACGGTAGTATTTTGTTATTACGTTTTACCCAACGATCAGTGGTTTTGCTTCTTCCACGTTTAAACTCAGCTGAAGCACTCGTGGCTGTGAATTCGGCATCTGAGTTTACATGTAAGTGTGTCTTTTTTACTTTCTGGTAATACTTTGATCAACCTTAAATATGTGATTTTGATGAATAAACGACAAATAATATCAAGACAGATCACCCAAAACACTCTGGGGCTTGAGTACTGTACTGGCAATGTAACTGCAGTTAAACTGTATTTTGTTGTCAAAATTCATTTGTATTGACTTTTCGTCTTTATTTTTTCTGCTTTTACCAGTTGTGGTGCAGTGGGTGTGGAAAAAAGTAACAAGAAGGGTGACCTCGGGGTGAAAATAGTACTCTCGCAGATGACTTTCCATTGTTGTTGGTTACTGGGTTAAGACTATACTTTCAGGGATCATTTCTATAGTTCTTGACTTGAGAAATGCGTTTCTAAAATGTACGGTCTCGCTAACTACGATGACGAGAGATGATATTCCTTTCTGAGCGTGAAGCTGGCACAGAGTAATGAATCTTTCGTTTGCTCTCTGCCATTGATGAACGTTCACTGCTTCAAAAAGGAGCATTGATGGAAGGAATATGTTCAGAGTAGTTCTGTATACAGGTCTAAATTAAAAATTGGAAGTTTTGTAGGGCATATATTTTGCAGACACTAATGTTGCAATGCTGATGTATACTGTTTCTGAAGACAATAGTTGCACTTGCATTTCATCACGTTTTACCCAACGACCAGTGGTTTTGCTTCCACGTTTAAACTCAGCTGAAGCACTCGTGGCTGTGAATTCGGGATCTGAATTTACATGTTCGTGTGTCTTTTTTACTTTCTGGTAATACTTTGATCAACCTTAAATATGTGATTTTGATGAACATAAGACAAATAATATCAGGACAGATCACCCAAAACACTCTGGGGCTTGAGTACTGTACTGGCAATGTAACTGCAGTTAAACTATATTTTGTTGTCACAATTCATTTGTATTGACTTTTCGTCTTTATTTTTTCTGCTTTTACCAGTTGTGGTGCAGTGGGTGTGGAAAAAAGTAACAAGAAGGGTGACCTCGGGGTGAAAATAGTACTCTCGCGGATGACTTTGCATTGTCGCTGTTTGTAAGGTTAAGACTATACTTTCAGGGATCATTTCTATAGTTCTTGACTTGAGAAATGCGTTTCTAAAATGTACGGTCTCGCTATCTACGATGACGAGAGACGATATTCCTTTCTGAGCGTGAAGCTGGCACAGAGTAATGAATCTTTCATTTGCTCTCCGCCATTGATGAATGTTCGCTGCTTCAAAAAGGAGCATTGACGGAAGGAATATGTTCAGAGTAGTTCTGCATACAGGCCTAAATTAAATATTGGAAGTTTTGTAGGGCATATATTTGCAGACAGTAATGTTGCAATGCTGATATATACTGTTTCTGAAGACAATAGTTGCACTTGCATTTCATCACGTTTTACCCAACGATCAGTGGTTTTGCTTCTTCCACGTTTAAACTCAGCTGAAGCACTCGTGGCTGTGAATTCGGGATCTGAGTTTATACGTAAGTGTCTTTTTTACTTTCTGGTAATACTTTGATCAACCTTAAATATGTGATTTTGATGAATAAACGACAAATAATATCAAGACAGATCACCCAAAACACTCTGGGGCTTGAGTACTGTACTGGCAATGTAACTGCAGTTAAACTGTATTTTGTTGTCAAAATTCATTTGTATTGACTTTTCGTCTTTATTTTTTCTGGTTTTACCAGTTGTGGTGCAGTGGGTGTGGAAAAAAGTAACAAGAAGGGTGACCTCGGGGTGAAAATAGTACTCTCGCAGATGACTTTCCATTGTTGTTGGTTACTGGGTTAAGACTATACTTTCAGGGATCATTTCTATAGTTCTTGACTTGAGAAATGCGTTTCTAAAATGTACGGTCTCGCTAACTACGATGACGAGAGGTGATATTCCTTTCTGAGCGTGAAGCTGGCACAGAGTAATGAATCTTTCGTTTGCTCTCTGCCATTGATGAACGTTCACTGCTTCAAAAAGGAGCATTGATGGAAGGAATATGTTCAGAGTAGTTCTATATACAGGTCTAAATTAAAAATTGGAAGTTTTGTAGGGCATATATTTGCAGACACTAATGTTGCAATGCTGATGTATACTGTTTCTGAAGACAATAGTTGCACTTGCATTTCATCACGTTTTACCCAACGACCAATGGTTTTGCTTCCACGTTTAAACTCAGCTGAAGCACTCGTGGCTGTGAATTCGGGATCTGAATTTACATGTTCGTGTGTCTTTTTTACTTTCTGGTAATACTTTGATCAACCTTAAATATGTGATTTTGATGAATAAACGACAAATAATATCAAGACAGATCACCCAAAACACTCTGGGACTTGAGTACTGTACTGGCAATGTAACTGCAGTTAAACTATATTTTGTTGTCACAATTCATTTGTATTGACTTTTCGTCTTTATTTTTTCTGCTTTTACCAGTTGTGGTGCAGTGGGTGTGGAAAAAAGTAACAAGAAGGGTGACCTCGGGGTGAAAATAGTATTCTCGCAGATGACTTTCCATTGTTGTTAGATGCTGGGTTAAGACTATACTTTCAGGGATCATTTCTATAGTTCTTGACTTGAGAAATGCGTTTCTAAAATGTACGGTCTCGCTATCTACGATGACGAGAGATGATATTCCTTTCTGAGCGTGAAGCTGGCACAGAGTAATGAATCTTTCGTTTGCTCTCTGCCATTGATGAACGTTCGCTGCTTCAAAAAGGAGCATTGATGGAAGGAATATGTTCAGAGTAGTTCTGCATACAGGTCTAAATTAAAAATTTGAAGTTTGGTGAGGCATATATTCGCAGACATTAATGTTGCAATGCTGATATATGCTGTTTCTGAAGACAATAGTTGCAGTTGCATTTTGTCGCGTTTTACCCAACGATCAGTGGTTTTGCTTCTTCCACGTTTAAACTCAGCTAAAACTCGTGGCTTTGAATTCGTCATCTGAGTTTACGTTAGTGTGTCTTTTTTACTTTCTGGTAATACTTTGATCAAATATGTGATTTTGATGAACAAAAGACAAATAATATCAAGACATCACCCAAAACACTCTGGGGCTTGAGTACTGTACTGGCAATGTAACTGCAGTTAAACTGTATTTTGTTGTCAAAATTCATTTGTATTGACTTTTCGTCTTTATTTTTTCTGGTTTTACCAGTTGTGGTGCAGTGGGTGTGGAAAAAAGTAACAAGAAGGGTGACCTCGGGGTGAAAATAGTACTCTCGCAGATGACTTTCCATTGTTGTTGAATGCTAGATTAAGACTATACTTTCAGGGATCATTTCTATAGTTCTTGACTTGAGAAATGCGTTTCTAAAATGTACGGTCTCGCTATCTACGATGACGAGAGACGATATTCCTTTCTGAGCGTGAAGCTGGCACAGAGTAATGAATCTTTCATTTGCTCTCCGCCATTGATGAACATTTGCTGCTTCAAAAAGGAGCATTGATGGAAGGAATATGTTCAGAGTAGTTCTGCATACAGGTCTAAATTAAAAATTGGAAGTTTTGTAGGGCATATATTTGCAGACAGTAATGTTGCAATGCTGATATATACTGTTTCTGAAGACAATAGTTGCACTTGCATTTCATCACGTTTTACCCAACGATCAGTGGTTTTGCTTCTTCCACGTTTAAACTCAGCTGAAGCACTCGTGGCTGTGAATTCGGGATCTGAGTTTATACGTAAGTGTCTTTTTTACTTTCTGGTAATACTTTGATCAACCTTAAATATGTGATTTTGATGAATAAACGACAAATAATATCAAGACAGATCACCCAAAACACTCTGGGACTTGAGTACTGTACTGGCAATGTAACTGCAGTTAAACTGTATTTTGTTGTCACAATTCATTTGTATTGACTTTTCGTCTTTATTTTTTCTGCTTTTACCAGTTGTGGTGCAGTGGGTGTGGAAAAAAGTAACAAGAAGGGTGACCTCGGGGTGAAAATAGTACTCTCGCAGATGACTTTCCATTGTTGTTGGATGCTAGGTTAAGACTATACTTTCAGGGATCATTTCTATAGTTCTTGACTTGAGAAATGCGTTTCTAAAATGTACGGTCTCGCTAACTACGATGACGAGAGGTGATATTCCTTTCTGAGCGTGAAGCTGGCACAGAGTAATGAATCTTTCATTTGCTCTCCGCCATTGATGAATGTTCGCTGCTTCAAAAAGGAGCATTGATGGAAAGAATATGTTCAGAGTAGTTCTGCATACAGGTTTAAATTTAAAAAAAATTTCTGAAGTTTGGTGTGGCACATGTTCGTAGACAGTAAAATTTCAATTCTGTTTAATAATGTTTGTGAGGCTGATAGTTACGGTAGTATTTTGTTATTACGTTTTACCCAACGATCAGTGGTTTTGCTTCTTCCACGTTTAAACTCAGCTGAAGCACTCGTGGCTGTGAATTCGGCATCTGAGTTTACATGTAAGTGTGTCTTTTTTACTTTCTGGTAATACTTTGATCAACCTTAAATATGTGATTTTGATGAATAAAAGACAAATAATATCAAGACAGATCACCCAAAACACTCTGGGGCTTGAGTACTGTACTGGCAATGTAACTGCAGTTAAACTATATTTTGTTGTCACAATTCATTTGTATTGACTTTTCGTCTTTATTTTTTCTGCTTTTACCAGTTGTGGTGCAGTGGGTGTGGAAAAAAGTAACAAGAAGGGTGACCTCGGGGTGAAATTTTACTCTCGCAGATGACTTTCCATTGTTGTTGGGTGGTGGGTTAAGACTATACTTTCAGGGATCATTTCTATAGTTCTTGACTTGAGAAATGCGTTTCTAAAATGTACGGTCTCGCTAACTACGATGACGAGAGACGCTATTCCTTTCTGAGCGTGAAGCTGGTACAGTGTAATGAATCTTTCATTTGCTCTCTGCCATTGATGAACGTTCACTGCTTCAAAAAGGAGCATTGATGGAAGGAATATGTTCAGAGTAGTTCTGCATACAGGTCTAAATTAAAAATTGGAAGTTAAAGTTTGGAGGGGCACATGTTCGGAGACAGTAATATTGCAATGCTGATATATACTGTTTCTGAAGACAATAGTTGCAGTTGCATTTTGTCATGTTTTACCCAATGATCAGTGGTTTTGCTTCTTCCACATTTAAACTCAGCGAAAGCACTCGTGGCTGTGAATTCAGCATCTGAGTTTACATGTAAGTGTGTCTTTTTTACTTTCTGGTAATGCTTTGATCAACCTAAATATGTCTTCTTTTCCTTTCGGCTTGTCACTTTAGGGGTCGCCACAGCGCGTCATCTTGTTCCATGTAAGCCTATCTCCTGCAGTCTCCTCTCGAACACCAACTGCCCTCATGTCTTCCCTCATGACATCCATCAACCTTCTCTTTGGTCTTCCTCTTTCTCTCTTGCCTGGCAGTTCCATCCTCATCATCCTTCTACCAATATACTCACTACTTCTCCTCTGCACGTGTCCAAAACATCGAAGTCTGCTCTCTTTAACTTTGTCTCCAAAACATCAAACGTTGGCTGTCCCTCTGATGAGCACATTTCTAATTTTATCCAACCTGGTCACTCCGAGAGTGAACCTCAACATCTTCATTTCCACCACCTCCAGCTCTGCTTCCTGTTGTCTCTTCAGTGCCACTGTCTCTAATCCGTACATCATGGCTGGCCTCACCACTGTTTTATAAACTTTTCCTCCATTCCTCAGGCATCTTCTCACATGCTAGAATTATGTTGAACAAGCTGATCAAAAACTCCACAGCCACCTCTCCTAGATGCTTCCATACCTCCACAGCAATGTCATCAGGACCGACTGCCTTTCAATTTTTCATCCTCTTTAATGCCTTTCTAACTTCCCCCTTACTAATCATTGCCACTTCCTGGTCCACCACACTTGCCTCTTCTACTCTCCCTTCTCTCTGATTTTCCTCATTCATCAACTCCGTGAAGTATTCTTTCCATCTATCTAGCACACTACTGGCACCAGTCAACATATTTCCATCTCTATCCTTAATCACACTAACCTGCTGCACATCCTTCCCATCTCTATCCCTCTGCCTGGCCAGCCTGTATATATCCTTTTCTCCTTCTTTAGTGTCCAACCTGCCATACATGTCATCATATGCCTCGTTTGACCTTTGCCACCTCTACCTTTGCCCTGTGTCGCATCTCAATGTATTCCTTTTGCCTCTCCTCAATCCTCTCAGTGTCCCACTTCTTCTTAACCAAACTTTTTCCTTGTATGTTTTCCTGTACTGTGAGAACCTCACAGTACACCACCACCAAGTCTCATTCGCTCCTTTACTGCCAGAAGATACACCAAGTACTTTCCTGCCTGCCTCTCTGATCACCTTGGCTGCAGTGGTTCAGTCTTCTGGAAGCTCCTCCCGTCCACCGAGAGCCTGTCTCACCTCTTCCCAAAAAGCTGCACAACACTCGTCCTGTCTCAGCTTCCACCACATGGTTCTCTTCTCTGCCTTTGTCTTCCTAATCCTCTTCCCCACCACCAGTCATCTTACACACCATCATCCTATGCTGTCTAGCCACACTCTCCCATACCACAACCTTACAGTCGGTAACCTCCTTCAGATTACATTGTCTGCACAAAATCTAATCCACCTGCGTGCTTCTACCTCTGTTCTTGTCGGTCACCCTATGTTACTGCCTCTTCTGGAAAAAAGTGTTCACTACAGCCATTTGCATCCTTTTTGCAAAGTCTACCACCATCTGTCCCTCCAAGTTCCTTTCCTGGATGCCATACTTATCCATCACTTCTTCATCACCCCTATTTCCTTCACCAACATGTCCATTACAGTCTGCACCAATCACGACTCTCTCTCTGTCTGGGACGCTCAGAACTACTTTGTCTAGCTCCTTCCATAATTTCTCTTGCACCTCTTGGTCACATCCTACCTGTGGGGCATAGCCACTAATCACATTACACATAACACCCTCAATTTCAAGTTTCAGCCTCATCACTCGATCTGATATTCTTTTCACTTCCAAGACATTCTTAGCCAACTCTTCTTTTGAAATAACCCTGACTCCATTTCTCTTCCCATCTTCACCATGGTAAAATAATTTAAGCCCTGCCCCTAAACTTCTAGCCTTACTGCCTTTACACCTGGTCTCCTGGACACACAATATATCAACCTTTCTCCTAATCATCATGTCAACCAACTCCCGAGATTTTCCTGTCATAGTCCAAACATTCAAAGTCCCCACATTCAGTTCTGGGCTCTGTGCTTTCCTCTTCTCTTTCTGCCAAAGAACCCGCTTTCCACCTCCTCCTCCTCTTCGACTTCGAACCCACAGTAGCTGAATTTCCAACGGCGCCCTGCGGGTTGACGGTGCCGGTGGCGGACGTTGTTAACCCGGGCCACGACCAATCCGGTATGGAATTCTTTGGATGAACGCTCATATTTGTTTGGCAAAGTTTTAAGCCGGATGCCCTTCCTGACGCAACCCTCTGCATTTATCCGGGCTTGGGACCGGCCTACAGTTTGCACTGGCTTGTGCCCCCCTTTGGGCTGCATTATCAACCTAAATATGTGATTTGGATTAATAAAAACAAATAATATCAAGACAGATCACCCAAAACACTCTGGGGCTTGAGTACTGGCAATGTAACTGCATTTAAACTATATTTTGTTGTCAAACTTCATTTGTATTGACTTTTCGTCTTTGTTTTTTCTGCTTTTACCAGTTGTGGTGCAGTGGGTTTGGAAAAAAGTAACAAGAAGGGTGACCTCAGGGTGAAAATAGTACTCTCGCAGATGACTTTCCATTGTTGTTGGATGCTGGGTTAAGACTATACTTTCAGGGATCATTTCTATAGTTCTTGACTTGAGAAATGCGTTTCTAAAATGTACGGTCTCGCTAGCTACGATGACGAAAGACGATATTCCTTTCTGAGCGTGAAGCTGGCACAGAGTAATGAATCTTTCATTTGCTCTCTGCCATTGATGAACGTTCACTGCTTCAAAAAGGAGCATTGATGGAAGGAATATGTTCAGAGTAGTTCTGCATACAGGTTTAAATTTAAAAAACAATTCTGAAGTTTGGTGTGGCACATGTTCGTAGACAGTAAAATTGCAATTCTGTTTAATAATGTTTGTGAGGCTGATAGTTACGGTAGTATTTTGTTATTACGTTTTACCCAGCGATCAGTGGTTTTGCTTCTTCCACGTTTAAACTCAGCTAAAGCACTCGTGGCTGTGAATTCGGCATCTGAGTTTACATGTTAGTGTGTCTGTTTTACTTTCTGGTAATACTTTGACCAACCTTAAATATGTGATTTTGATGAACAAAAGACAAATAATATCAAGACAGATCACCCAAAAGACTCTGGGACTTGAGAACTGGCAATGTAACTGCATTTAAACTATATTTTGTTGTCACAATTCATTTGTATTGACTTTTTGTCTTTATTTTTTTCTGCTTTTACCAGTTGTGGTGCAGTGGGTTTGGAAAAAAGTAACAAGAAGGGTGACCTCAGGGTGAAAATAGTACTCTCGCAGATGACTTTCCATTGTTGTTGGTTACTGGGTTAAGACTATACTTTCAGGGATCATTTCTATAGTTCTTGACTTGAGAAATGCGTTTCTAAAATGTACGGTCTCGCTAACTACGATGACGAGAGATGATATTCCTTTCTGAGCGTGAAGCTGGCACAGAGTAATGAATCTTTCGTTTGCTCTCTGCCATTGATGAACGTTCACTGCTTCAAAAAGGAGCATTGATGGAAGGAATATGTTCAGAGTAGTTCTGTATACAGGTCTAAATTAAAAATTGGAAGTTTTGTAGGGCATATATTTTGCAGACACTAATGTTGCAATGCTGATGTATACTGTTTCTGAAGACAATAGTTGCACTTGCATTTCATCACGTTTTACCCAACGACCAGTGGTTTTGCTTCCACGTTTAAACTCAGCTGAAGCACTCGTGGCTGTGAATTCGGGATCTGAATTTACATGTTCGTGTGTCTTTTTTACTTTCTGGTAATACTTTGATCAACCTTAAATATGTGATTTTGATGAATAAAAGACAAATAATATCAAGACAGATCACCCAAAACACTCTGGGGCTTGAGTACTGTACTGGCAATGTAACTGCAGTTAAACTATATTTTGTTGTCACAATTCATTTGTATTGACTTTTCGTCTTTATTTTTTCTGCTTTTACCAGTTGTGGTGCAGTGGGTGTGGAAAAAAGTAACAAGAAGGGTGACCTCGGGGTGAAAAAAGTACTCTCGCAAATGACTTTCCATTGTTGTTGGGTGGTGGGTTAAGACTATACTTTCAGGGATCATTTCTATAGTTCTTGACTTGAGAAATGCATTTCTAAAATGTACGGTCTCGCTATCTACGATGACGAAAGACGATATTCCTTTCTGAGCGTGAAGCTGGCACAGCGTAATGAATCTTTCATTTGCTCTCTGCCATTGATGAACGTTCACTGCTTCAAAAAGGAGCATTGATGGAAGGAATATGTTCAGAGTAGTTCTGCATACAGGTCTAAATTAAAAATTGGAAGTTAAAGTTTGGAGGGGCACATGTTTGGAGACAGTAATATTGCAATGCTGATATATACTGTTTCTGAAGACAATAGTTGCAGTTGCATTTTGTTTTACCCAATGATCAGTGGTTTTGCTTCTTCCACATTTAAACTCAGCGAAAGCACTCGTGGCTGTGAATTCGGCATCTGAGTTTACATGTTCGTGTGTCTTTTTTACTTTCTGGTAATGCTTTGATCAACCTAAATATGTCTTCTTTTCCTTTCGGCTTGTCACTTTAGGGGTCGCCACAGCGCGTCATCTTGTTCCATATAAGCCTATCTCCTGCATTCTCCTCTCGAACACCAACTGCCCTCATGTCTTCCCTCATGACATCCATCAACCTTCTCTTTGGTCTTCCTCTTTCTCTCTTGGCTGGCAGTTCCATCCTCATCATCCTTCTACCAATATACTCACTACTTCTCCTCTGCACGTGTCCAAAACATCGAAGTCTGCTCTCTTTAACTTTGTCTCCAAAACATCAAACGTTGGCTGTCCCTCTGATGAGCACATTTCTAATTTTATCCAACCTGGTCACTCCGAGAGTGAACCTCAACATCTTCATTTCCACCACCTCCAGCTCTGCTTCCTGTTGTCTCTTCAGTGCCACTGTCTCTAATCCGTACATCATGGCTGGCCTCACCACTGTTTTATAAACTTTTCCTCCATTCCTCAGGCATCTTCTCACATGCTAGAATTCTATTGAACAAGCTGGTCAAAAACTCCACAGCCACTTCTCCTAGATGCTTCCATACCTCCACAGCAATGTCATCAGGACCGACTGCCTTTCAATTTTTCATCCTCTTTAATGCCTTTCTAACTTCCCCCTTACTAATCATTGCCACTTCCTGGTCCACCACACTTGCCTCTTCTACTCTCCCTTCTCTCTGATTTTCCTCATTCATCAACTCCGTGAAGTATTCTTTCCATCTATCTAGCACACTACTGGCACCAGTCAACATATTTCCATCTCTATCCTTAATCACACTAACCTGCTGCACATCCTTCCCATCTCTATCCCTCTGCCTGGCCAGCCTGTATATATCCTTTTCTCCTTCTTTAGTGTCCAACCTGCCATACATGTCATCATATGCCTCGTTTGACCTTTGCCACCTCTACCTTTGCCCTGTGTCGCATCTCAATGTATTCCTTTTGCCTCTCCTCAATCCTCTCAGTGTCCCACTTCTTCTTAACCAAACTTTTTCCTTGTATGTTTTCCTGTACTGTGAGAACCTCACAGTACACCACCACCAAGTCTCATTCTCTCCTTTACTGCCAGAAGATACACCAAGTACTTTCCTGCCTGCCTCTCTAATCACCTTGGCTGCAGTGGTTGTCTTCTGGAAGCTCCTCCCGTCCACCGAGAGCCTGTCTCACCTCTTCCCAAAAAGCTGCACAACACTCGTCCTGTCTCAGCTTCCACCACATGGTTCTCTTCTCTGCCTTTGTCTTCCTAATCCTCTTCCCCACCACCAGTCATCTTACACACCATCATCCTATGCTGTCTAGCCACACTCTCCTATACCACAACCTTACAGTCGGTAACCTCCTTCAGATTACATTGTCTGCACAAAATCTAATCCACCTGCATGCTTCTACCTCTGTTCTTGTCGGTCACCCTATGTTACTGCCTCTTCTGGAAAAAAGTGTTCACTACAGCCATTTGCATCCTTTTTGCAAAGTCTACCACCATCTGTCCCTCCAAGTTCCTTTCCTGGATGCCATACTTATCCATCACTTCTTCATCACCCCTATTTCCTTCACCAACATGTCCATTACAGTCTGCACCAATCACGACTCTCTCTCTGTCTGGGATGCTCAGAACTACTTTGTCTAGCTCCTTCCATAATTTCTCTTGCACCTCTTGGTCACATCCTACCTGTGGGGCATAGCCACTAATCACATTACACATAACACCCTCAATTTCAAGTTTCAGCCTCATCACTCGATCTGATATTCTTTTCACTTCCAAGACATTCTTAGCCAACTCTTCTTTTGAAATAACCCTGACTCCATTTCTCTTCCCATCTTCACCATGGTAAAATAATTTAAGCCCTGCCCCTAAACTTCTAGCCTTACTGCCTTTACACCTGGTCTCCTGGACACACAATATATCAACCTTTCTCCTCATCATCATGTCAACCAACTCCCGAGATTTTCCTGTCATAGTCCCAACATTCAAAGTCCCCACATTCAGTTCTGGGCTCTGTGCTTTCCTCTTCTCTTTCTGCCAAAGAACCCGCTTTCCACCTCCTCCTCCTCTTCGACTTCGAACCCACAGTAGCTGAATTTCCAACGGCGCCCTGCGGGTTGACGGTGCCGGTGGCGGACGTTGTTAACCCGGGCCACGACCAATCCGGTATGGAATTCTTTGGATGAACGCTCATATTTGTTTGGCAAAGTTTTAAGCCGGATGCCCTTCCTGACGCAACCCTCTGCATTTATCCGGGCTTGGGACCGGCCTACAGTTTGCACTGGCTTGTGCCCCCCTTTGGGCTGCATTATCAACCTAAATATGTGATTTGGATTAATAAAAACAAATAATATCAAGACAGATCACCCAAAACACTCTGGGGCTTGAGTACTGGCAATGTAACTGCATTTAAACTATATTTTGTTGTCAAACTTCATTTGTATTGACTTTTCGTCTTTGTTTTTTCTGCTTTTACCAGTTGTGGTGCAGTGGGTTTGGAAAAAAGTAACAAGAAGGGTGACCTCAGGGTGAAAATAGTACTCTCGCAGATGACTTTCCATTGTTGTTGGATGCTGGGTTAAGACTATACTTTCAGGGATCATTTCTATAGTTCTTGACTTGAGAAATGCGTTTCTAAAATGTACGGTCTCGCTAGCTACGATGACGAAAGACGATATTCCTTTCTGAGCGTGAAGCTGGCACAGAGTAATGAATCTTTCATTTGCTCTCTGCCATTGATGAACGTTCACTGCTTCAAAAAGGAGCATTGATGGAAGGAATATGTTCAGAGTAGTTCTGCATACAGGTTTAAATTTAAAAAACAATTCTGAAGTTTGGTGTGGCACATGTTCGTAGACAGTAAAATTGCAATTCTGTTTAATAATGTTTGTGAGGCTGATAGTTACGGTAGTATTTTGTTATTACGTTTTACCCAGCGATCAGTGGTTTTGCTTCTTCCACGTTTAAACTCAGCTAAAGCACTCGTGGCTGTGAATTCGGCATCTGAGTTTACATGTTAGTGTGTCTGTTTTACTTTCTGGTAATACTTTGACCAACCTTAAATATGTGATTTTGATGAACAAAAGACAAATAATATCAAGACAGATCACCCAAAAGACTCTGGGACTTGAGAACTGGCAATGTAACTGCATTTAAACTATATTTTGTTGTCACAATTCATTTGTATTGACTTTTTGTCTTTATTTTTTTCTGCTTTTACCAGTTGTGGTGCAGTGGGTTTGGAAAAAAGTAACAAGAAGGGTGACCTCAGGGTGAAAATAGTACTCTCGCAGATGACTTTCCATTGTTGTTGGTTACTGGGTTAAGACTATACTTTCAGGGATCATTTCTATAGTTCTTGACTTGAGAAATGCGTTTCTAAAATGTACGGTCTCGCTAACTACGATGACGAGAGATGATATTCCTTTCTGAGCGTGAAGCTGGCGCAGAGTAATGAATCTTTCGTTTGCTCTCTGCCATTGATGAACGTTCACTGCTTCAAAAAGGAGCATTGATGGAAGGAATATGTTCAGAGTAGTTCTGTATACAGGTCTAAATTAAAAATTGGAAGTTTTGTAGGGCATATATTTTGCAGACACTAATGTTGCAATGCTGATGTATACTGTTTCTGAAGACAATAGTTGCACTTGCATTTCATCACGTTTTACCCAACGACCAGTGGTTTTGCTTCCACGTTTAAACTCAGCTGAAGCACTCGTGGCTGTGAATTCGGGATCTGAATTTACATGTTCGTGTGTCTTTTTTACTTTCTGGTAATACTTTGATCAACCTTAAATATGTGATTTTGATGAATAAAAGACAAATAATATCAAGACAGATCACCCAAAACACTCTGGGGCTTGAGTACTGTACTGGCAATGTAACTGCAGTTAAACTATATTTTGTTGTCACAATTCATTTGTATTGACTTTTCGTCTTTATTTTTTCTGCTTTTACCAGTTGTGGTGCAGTGGGTGTGGAAAAAAGTAACAAGAAGGGTGACCTCGGGGTGAAAAAAGTACTCTCGCAAATGACTTTCCATTGTTGTTGGGTGGTGGGTTAAGACTATACTTTCAGGGATCATTTCTATAGTTCTTGACTTGAGAAATGCATTTCTAAAATGTACGGTCTCGCTATCTACGATGACGAAAGACGATATTCCTTTCTGAGCGTGAAGCTGGCACAGCGTAATGAATCTTTCATTTGCTCTCTGCCATTGATGAACGTTCACTGCTTCAAAAAGGAGCATTGATGGAAGGAATATGTTCAGAGTAGTTCTGCATACAGGTCTAAATTAAAAATTGGAAGTTAAAGTTTGGAGGGGCACATGTTTGGAGACAGTAATATTGCAATGCTGATATATACTGTTTCTGAAGACAATAGTTGCAGTTGCATTTTGTTTTACCCAATGATCAGTGGTTTTGCTTCTTCCACATTTAAACTCAGCGAAAGCACTCGTGGCTGTGAATTCGGCATCTGAGTTTACATGTTCGTGTGTCTTTTTTACTTTCTGGTAATGCTTTGATCAACCTAAATATGTCTTCTTTTCCTTTCGGCTTGTCACTTTAGGGGTCGCCACAGCGCGTCATCTTGTTCCATATAAGCCTATCTCCTGCATTCTCCTCTCGAACACCAACTGCCCTCATGTCTTCCCTCATGACATCCATCAACCTTCTCTTTGGTCTTCCTCTTTCTCTCTTGGCTGGCAGTTCCATCCTCATCATCCTTCTACCAATATACTCACTACTTCTCCTCTGCACGTGTCCAAAACATCGAAGTCTGCTCTCTTTAACTTTGTCTCCAAAACATCAAACGTTGGCTGTCCCTCTGATGAGCACATTTCTAATTTTATCCAACCTGGTCACTCCGAGAGTGAACCTCAACATCTTCATTTCCACCACCTCCAGCTCTGCTTCCTGTTGTCTCTTCAGTGCCACTGTCTCTAATCCGTACATCATGGCTGGCCTCACCACTGTTTTATAAACTTTTCCTCCATTCCTCAGGCATCTTCTCACATGCTAGAATTCTATTGAACAAGCTGGTCAAAAACTCCACAGCCACTTCTCCTAGATGCTTCCATACCTCCACAGCAATGTCATCAGGACCGACTGCCTTTCAATTTTTCATCCTCTTTAATGCCTTTCTAACTTCCCCCTTACTAATCATTGCCACTTCCTGGTCCACCACACTTGCCTCTTCTACTCTCCCTTCTCTCTGATTTTCCTCATTCATCAACTCCGTGAAGTATTCTTTCCATCTATCTAGCACACTACTGGCACCAGTCAACATATTTCCATCTCTATCCTTAATCACACTAACCTGCTGCACATCCTTCCCATCTCTATCCCTCTGCCTGGCCAGCCTGTATATATCCTTTTCTCCTTCTTTAGTGTCCAACCTGCCATACATGTCATCATATGCCTCGTTTGACCTTTGCCACCTCTACCTTTGCCCTGTGTCGCATCTCAATGTATTCCTTTTGCCTCTCCTCAATCCTCTCAGTGTCCCACTTCTTCTTAACCAAACTTTTTCCTTGTATGTTTTCCTGTACTGTGAGAACCTCACAGTACACCACCACCAAGTCTCATTCTCTCCTTTACTGCCAGAAGATACACCAAGTACTTTCCTGCCTGCCTCTCTAATCACCTTGGCTGCAGTGGTTGTCTTCTGGAAGCTCCTCCCGTCCACCGAGAGCCTGTCTCACCTCTTCCCAAAAAGCTGCACAACACTCGTCCTGTCTCAGCTTCCACCACATGGTTCTCTTCTCTGCCTTTGTCTTCCTAATCCTCTTCCCCACCACCAGTCATCTTACACACCATCATCCTATGCTGTCTAGCCACACTCTCCTATACCACAACCTTACAGTCGGTAACCTCCTTCAGATTACATTGTCTGCACAAAATCTAATCCACCTGCATGCTTCTACCTCTGTTCTTGTCGGTCACCCTATGTTACTGCCTCTTCTGGAAAAAAGTGTTCACTACAGCCATTTGCATCCTTTTTGCAAAGTCTACCACCATCTGTCCCTCCAAGTTCCTTTCCTGGATGCCATACTTATCCATCACTTCTTCATCACCCCTATTTCCTTCACCAACATGTCCATTACAGTCTGCACCAATCACGACTCTCTCTCTGTCTGGGATGCTCAGAACTACTTTGTCTAGCTCCTTCCATAATTTCTCTTGCACCTCTTGGTCACATCCTACCTGTGGGGCATAGCCACTAATCACATTACACATAACACCCTCAATTTCAAGTTTCAGCCTCATCACTCGATCTGATATTCTTTTCACTTCCAAGACATTCTTAGCCAACTCTTCTTTTGAAATAACCCTGACTCCATTTCTCTTCCCATCTTCACCATGGTAAAATAATTTAAGCCCTGCCCCTAAACTTCTAGCCTTACTGCCTTTACACCTGGTCTCCTGGACACACAATATATCAACCTTTCTCCTCATCATCATGTCAACCAACTCCCGAGATTTTCCTGTCATAGTCCCAACATTCAAAGTCCCCACATTCAGTTCTGGGCTCTGTGCTTTCCTCTTCTCTTTCTGCCAAAGAACCCGCTTTCCACCTCCTCCTCCTCTTCGACTTCGAACCCACAGTAGCTGAATTTCCAACGGCGCCCTGCGGGTTGACGGTGCCGGTGGCGGACGTTGTTAACCCGGGCCACGACCAATCCGGTATGGAATTCTTTGGATGAACGCTCATATTTGTTTGGCAAAGTTTTAAGCCGGATGCCCTTCCTGACGCAACCCTCTGCATTTATCCGGGCTTGGGACCGGCCTACAGTTTGCACTGGCTTGTGCCCCCCTTTGGGCTGCATTATCAACCTAAATATGTGATTTGGATTAATAAAAACAAATAATATCAAGACAGATCACCCAAAACACTCTGGGGCTTGAGTACTGGCAATGTAACTGCATTTAAACTATATTTTGTTGTCAAACTTCATTTGTATTGACTTTTCGTCTTTATTTTTTCTGCTTTTACCAGTTGTGGTGCAGTGGGTTAGGAAAAAAGTAACAAGAAGGGTGACCTCAGGGTGAAAATAGTACTCTCGCAGATGACTTTCCATTGTTGTTGGATGCTGGGTTAAGACTATACTTTCAGGGATCATTTCTATAGTTCTTGACTTGAGAAATGCGTTTCTAAAATGTACGGTCTCGCTAGCTACGATGACGAGAGACGATATTCCTTTCTGAGCGTGAAGCTGGCACAGAGTAATGAATCTTTCATTTGCTCTCCGCCATTGATGAACGTTCGCTGCTTCAAAAAGGAGCATTGATGGAAGGAATATGTTCAGAGTAGTTCTGCATACAGGTTTAAATTTAAAAAAAAATTCTGAAGTTTGGTGTGGCACATGTTCGTAGACAGTAAAATTGCAATTCTGTTTAATAATGTTTGTGAGGCTGATAGTTACGGTAGTATTTTGTTATTACGTTTTACCCAGCGATCAGTGGTTTTGCTTCTTCCACGTTTAAACTCAGCTAAAGCACTCGTGGCTGTGAATTCGGCATCTGAGTTTACATGTTAGTGTGTCTGTTTTACTTTCTGGTAATACTTTGACCAACCTTAAATATGTGATTTTGATGAACAAAAGACAAATAATATCAAGACAGATCACCCAAAAGACTCTGGGACTTGAGAACTGGCAATGTAACTGCATTTAAACTATATTTTGTTGTCACAATTCATTTGTATTGACTTTTTGTCTTTATTTTTTTCTGCTTTTACCAGTTGTGGTGCAGTGGGTTTGGAAAAAAGTAACAAGAAGGGTGACCTCAGGGTGAAAATAGTACTCTCGCAGATGACTTTCCATTGTTGTTGGATGCTGGGTTAAGACTATACTTTCAGGGATCATTTCTACAGTTCTTGACTTGAGAAATGTGTTTCTAAAATGTACGGTCTCGCTAACTACGATGACGAGAGACGATATTCCTTTCTGAGCGTGAACCTGGCACAGAGTAATGAATCTTTCATTTGCTCTCTGCCATTGATGAATGTTCGCTGCTTCAAAAAGGAGTATTGATGGAAGGAATATTTTCAGAGTAGTTCTGCATACAGGTCTAAATTAAAAATTGGAAGTTTGGAGGGGCACATATTCGCAGACAGTAATATTGCAATGCTGATATATACTGTTTCTGAAGACAATAGTTGCACTTGCATTTCATCACGTTTTACCCAACGATCAGTGGTTTTGCTTCTTCCACGTTTAAACTCAGCTGAAGCACTCGTGGCTGCGAATTCGGCATCTAAGTTTATACGTAAATGTGTCTTTTTTACGTTCTGGTAATACTTTGATCAACCTTAAATATGTGATTTTGATGAACATAAGACAAATAATATCAAGACAGATCACCCAAAACACTCTGGGGCTTGACTACTGTACTGGCAATGTAACTGCAGTTAAACTATATTTTGTTGTCACAATTCATTTGTATTGACTTTTTGTCTTTATTTTTTTCTGGTTTTACCAGTTGTGGTGCAGTGGGTGTGGAAAAAAGTAACAAGAAGGGTGACCTCAGGGTGAAAATAGTACTCTCGCAGATGACTTTCCATTGTTGTTGGGTACTGGGTTAAGACTATACTTTCAGGGATCATTTCTATAGTTCTTGACTTGAGAAATGCGTTTCTAAAATGTACGGTCTCGCTAACTACGATGACGAGAGACGATATTCCTTTCTGAGCGTGAAGCTGGCAGAGAGTAATGAATCTTTCATTTGCTCTCTGCCATTGATGAACATTCACTGCTTCAAAAAGGAGCATTGATGGAAGGAATATGTTCAGAGTAGTTCTGCATACAGGTCTCAATTAAAAATTTTAAGTTTGGTGGGGCACAGATTCGCAGACACTAATATTGCAATGCTGATATATACTGTTTCTGAAGACAATAGTTGCAGTTGCATTTTGTCACGTTTTACCCAATGATCAGTGGTTTTGCTTCTTCCACATTTAAACTCAGCGAAAGCACTCGTGGCTGTGAATTCGGCATCTGAGTTTACATGTTCGTGTGTCTTTTTTACTTTCTGGTAATGCTTTGATCACCCTACATATGTCTTCTTTTCCTTTCGGCTTGTCACTTTAGGGGTCGCCACAGCGCGTCATCTTGTTCCATATAAGCCTATCTCCTGCAGTCTCCTCTCGAACACCAACTGCCCTCATGTCTTCCCTCATGACATCCATCAACCTTCTCTTTGGTCTTCCTCTTTCTCTCTTGCCTGGCAGTTCCATCCTCATCATCCTTCTACCAATATACTCACTACTTCTCCTCTGCACGTGTCCAAACCATCGAAGTCTGCTCTCTTTAACTTTGTCTCCAAAACATCGAACCTCGGCTGTCCCTCTGATGAGCACATTTCTAATTTTATCCAACCTGGTCACTCCGAGAGTGAACCTCAACATCTTCATTTCCGCCACCTCCAGCTCTGCTTCATGTTGTCTCTTCAGTGCCACTGTCTCTCATCCGTACATCATGGCTGGCCTCACCACTGTCTTATAAACTTTGCCCTTCATCCTCGCAGAGACTCTTCTGTCACATAACACACCTGACACCTTCCTCCACCCGTTCCAACCTGCTTGGACCCGTTTCTTCACTTCCTGACCACAGTCACCATTGCTCTGGACGGTTGACCCCAAGTATTTCAAGTCCTCCACCCTTGCCATCTCTTCTCCCTGTAGCCTCACTCTTCCCCTACCACCCCTCTCATCCATGCACATATATTCTGTCTTACTTCAGCTAATCTTCATTCCTCTGCTTTCCAGTGCATGCCTCCATCTTTCTAACTGTTCTTCCACCTGCTGCCTGCTTTCACTGCAGATCACAATGTCTTCTGCAAACATCATGGTCCACGGGGATTCCAGTCTAACCTCATCTGTCAGCCTATCCATCACCACTGCAAACAGGAAGGGGCTCAAGGCTGATCCCTGATGCAGTTCCACCTCCACCTTAAATTCATCTGTCACACCTCCAGCACACCTCACCACTGTTCTGCTGCCCTCATACATGTTCTGTATTATTCTCACATACTTCCCTGCCACTCCAGACTTCCACATGCAGTACCACAGTTCCTCTCTGGGTACTCTGTACTTTTCCATCAACATCCTCAAGGCAAATAATGCATCTGTGGTACTCTTTCTAGGCATGAAACCATACAGTTGCTCGCAAATACTCACTTCTGTCCTGAGTCTAACCTCCACTACTCTTTCCCATAACTTCCTTGTGTGGCTCATCAACTTTATTCCTCTATAGTTCCCACAGCTCTGCACATCACCTTTGTTCTTAAAAATGGGCACCAGTACACTTTTCCTCCATTCCTCAGGCATCTTCTCACGTGCTAGAATTCTATTGAACAAGCTGGTCAAAAACTCCACAGCCACCTCTCCTAGATGCTTCCATACCTCCACAGCAATGTCATCAGGACCGACTGCCTTTCAATTTTTCATCCTCTTTAATGCCTTTCTAACTTCCCCCTTACTAATCATTGCCACTTCTTGGTCCAACACACTTGCCTCTTCTACTCTCCCTTCTCTCTGATTTTCCTCATTCATCAACTCCTTGAAGTATTCTTTCCATCTATCTAGCACACTACTGGCACCAGTCAACATATTTCCATCTCTATCCTTAATCACACTAACGTGCTGCACATCCTTCCCATCTCTATCCCTCTGCCTGGCCAGCCTGTATATATCCTTTTCTCCTTCTTTAGTGTCCAACCTGCCATACATGTCATCATATGCCTCGTTTGACCTTTGCCACCTCTACCTTTGCCCTGTGTCGCATCTCAATGTATTCCTTTCGCCTCTCCTCAGTCCTCTCAGTGTCCCACTTCTTCTTAACTAAACTTCTTAACTAAACTTTTTCCTTGTATGCTTTCCTGTACTGTGAGAACCTCACAGTACACCACCAAGTCTCATTCTCTCCTTTACTGCCAGAAGATACACCAAGTACTTTCCTGCCTGCCTCTCTGATCACCTTGGCTGCAGTGGTCCAGTCTTCTGGAAGCTCCTCCCGTCCACTGAGAGCCTGTCTCACCTCTTCCCAAAAAGCTGCACAACACTCGTCCTGTCTCAGCTTCCACCACATGGTTCTCTTCTCTGCCTTTGTCTTCCTAATCCTCTTCCCCACCACCAGTCATCTTACACACCATCATCCTATGCTGTCTAGCCACACTCTCCCATACCACAACCTTACAGTCGGTAACCTCCTTCAGATTACATTGTCTGCACAAAATCTAATCCACCTGCGTGCTTCTACCTCTGTTCTTGTCGGTCACCCTATGTTACTGCCTCTTCTGGAAAAAAGTGTTCACTACAGCCATTTGCATCCTTTTTGCAAAGTCTACCACCATCTGTCCCTCCAAGTTCCTTTCCTGGATGCCATACTTATCCATCACTTCTTCATCACCCCTATTACCTTCACCAACATGTCCATTACAATCTGCACCAATCACGACTCTCTCTCTGTCTGGGATGCTCAGTAACTACTTTGTCTAGCTCCTTCCAGAATTTCTCTTGCACCTCTTGGTCACATCCTACCTGTGGGGCATAGCCACTAATCACATTATACATAACACCCTCAATTTCAAGTTTCAGGTTCATCACTCGATCTGATACTCTTTTCACCTCCAAGACATTCTTAGCCAACTCTTCTTTTAAAATAACCCCGACTCCATTTCTCTTCCCATCTACACCATGGTAAAATAATTTAAGCCCTGCCCCTAAACTTCTAGCCTTACTGCCTTTCCACCTGGTCTCCTGGACACACAATATATCAACCTTTCTCCTAATCATCATGTCAACCAACTCCCGAGATTTTCCTGTCATAGTCCCAACATTCAAAGTCCCCACATTCAGTTCTAGGCTCTGTGCTTTCCTCTTTCACATGTAAGTGTGTCTTTTTTACTTTCTGGTAATACTTTGATCAACCTTAAATATGTGATTTTGATGAATAAAAGACAAATAATATCAAGACAGATCACCCAAAACACTCTGGGGTTTGAGTACTGTACTGGCAATGTAACTGCAGTTAAACTGTATTTTGTTGTCACAATTCATTTGTATTGACTTTTCGTCTTTATTTTTTCTGCTTTTACCAGTTGTGGTGCAGTGGGTGTGGAAAAAAGTAACAAGAAGGGTGACCTCGGGGTGAAAATAGTACTCTCGCAGATGACTATTCATTGTTGTTGGATGCTGGGTTAAGACTATACTTTCAGGGATCATTTCTATAGTTCTTGACTTGAGAAATGTGTTTCAAAAGTGTATGGTCTCGCAAACTACGATGATGAGAGGTGATATTCCTTTCTGAGCGTGAAGCTGGCAGAGAGTAATGAATCTTTCATTTGCTCTCTGCCATTGATGAATGTTCACTGCTTCAAAAAGGAGCATTGATGGAAGGAATATGTTCAGAGTAGTTCTGTATACAGGTCTAAATTAAAAATTGGAAGTTTTGTAGGGCATATATTTGCAGACACAAATGTTGCAATGCTGATATACACTGTTTCTGAAGACAATAGTTGCACTTGCATTTCATCACGTTTTACCTGACGATCAGTGGTTTTGCTTCTTCCACGTTTAAACTCAGCTGAAGCACTCGTGGCTGCGAATTCGGCATGTGAGTTTACACGTAAGTGTGTCTTTTTTACTTTCTGGTAATACTTTGAACAACCTTAAATATGTGATTTTGATGAACAAAAGACAAATAATATCAAGACAGATCACCCAAAAGACTCTGGGACTTGAGAACTGGCAATGTAACTGCATTTAAACTATATTTTGTTGTCACAATTCATTTGTATTGACTTTTTGTCTTTATTTTTTTCTGCTTTTACCAGTTGTGGTGCAGTGGGTTTGGAAAAAAGTAACAAGAAGGGTGACCTCAGGGTGAAAATAGTACTCTCGCAGATGACTTTCCATTGTTGTTGGTTACTGGGTTAAGACTATACTTTCAGGGATCATTTATATAGTTCTTGACTTGAGAAATGCGTTTCTAAAATGTACGGTCTCGCTAACTACGATGACGAGAGACGATATTCCTTTCTGAGCGTGAAGCTGGCACAGAGTAATGAATCTTTCGTTTGCTCTCTGCCATTGATGAACGTTCGCTGCTTCAAAAAGGAGCATTGATGGAAGGAATATGTTCAGAGTAGTTCTGCATACAGGTCTAAATTAAAAATTGGAAGTTTGGAGGGGCACATATTTGCAGACAGTAATATTGCAATGCTGATGTATACTGTTTCTGAAGACAATAGTTCCACTTGCATTTCCTCACGTTTTACCCAACGATCAGTGGTTTTGCTTCTTCCACGTTTAAACTCAGCTGAAGCACTCGTGGCTGCGAATTCGGCATCTGAGTTTACATGTTCGTGTGTCTTTTTTACTTTCTGGTAATACTTTGATCAACCTTAAATATGTGATTTTGATGAATAAAAGACAAATAATATCAAGACAGATCACCCAAAACACTCTGGGGCTTGACTACTGTGCTGGCAATGTAACTGCAGTTAAACTGTTGGAGATTGTTGATTCTATCATGTTCTCTGGTGCTGATCAATATTCACTGCTGTGGAAGGAAAATCTTGAGAGTAATCATTTCTTGTTTGTCCAAAGTAATAAAGTAAATCTATCATCTGTGAGTTTTGAGTGGCAAACATTTATTGTTTGAATGATCTTTGCGTTTGATAGCGATGGGCACGGCCATTCTTTTGAGTGTACTGAATCATAGAACCAGTTAATCAAAACGATTTGTTCACCGAATTGTTCAGTTCTTTTCCACAGAATTATTCAAGTATATCGCCGCTGTGAGCGAGTCGCTGGGTGAAAATAGTACTCTCGCAGATGACTTCCCTCCGCTGCTGTTATGAAACTTATGATTGTACTTTTAGAGATTGTTTTTATCATTCTTGACTTGAGAATTGTGGTCCTTCAGAGTTCGGTTTTGCTAAGTACAATGACATGAACAGATATTCCTTCCTGAGCATGAAGCTGGCAGTGGCGGTGAAGAATGATTCTTTTGCGTTCTTTACCACTGATGAGTGTTTGCTACTTCAGTGTTTGCTCAAAGTAAGAACAATCGATCAATCAACCACAAAAGATGTTCGTTGGTTTTGCTTCTTTCAAAAGATAAACTCAAAATTAAAGCACTAGTACCCGTAAATTCATGATTACCCTTTTCTGTAACGGTGTTTTACTTCCTGTTAATACTTTGGTTCAGTTTAAAGCTATAACCCAATTCCAATGAAGTTGGGACGTTGTGTTAAACATAAATAAAAAGTTGAGAAAGTTGAGGAAGGCGGCACGGTGGCCGACTGGTTAGAGCGTCAGCCTCAGCCTCTGAGGACCCGGGTTCAATCCCCGGCCCCGGCTGTGTGGAGTTTGCATGTTCTCCCCGTGCCTGCGTGGGTTTTCTCCGGGCACTCCGGTTTCCTCCCACATCCCAAAAACATGCATGAATTGGATACTCTAAATTGCCCGTAGGCATGACTGTGAGTGCGAATGGTTGTTATTTTCTATGTGCCCTGCGATTGGCTGGCAACCAGTTCAGGGTGTACCCCGCCTCCTGCCCGATGACAGCTGGGATAGGCTCCAGCACGTCCGCGACCCTAGTGAGGAGAAGCGGCTCAGAAAATGGATGGATGGATGGAAAGTTGACGAATGCTCATCAAACACCTGTTTGGAACATCCCACAGGTGAACAGGCTAATTGGGAACAGGTGGGTGCCATGATTGGGTATAAAAGGAGCTTCCCTGAATTGCTCAGTCATTCACAGGCAAAGATGGGGAAAGGGTCACCTCTTTGTGAACAGGTGCGTAAGAAAATAGTCTAACAGTTAAGGACAATGTTCCTCAATGTACAATTGCAAGGAATTTTGGGATTTCATCATCTAGGGTCCATAATATCATCAAAAGGTTCAGAGAATCGGGAGAAATCACTACACATAAGCGGCAAGGCCGAAAACCAACATTGAATCCCCGTGACCTTCGATCCCTCAGGCGGCACTGCATGAAAAACCAACATCAATGTGTAAAGGATATCAGCACATGGGCCCAAGAACACTTCAGAAAACCTTACAGCCGTAAGTGCAACTTGAAACTCTACTATGCAAAGCAAAAGCCATTTATCAACAACAACCAGAAACGCCGCCGGCTTCTCTGGGCCCGAGTTCATCTAAGATGGACTGATGCAAAGTGGAAAAGTGTTCTGTGGTCCAAAGAGTCCACATTTCAAATTGTTTTTGGAAATTGTGGACGTCGTGTCCTCCGGGGCAAAGAGGAAAAGAACCATCCGGACTTTTATGGACGTAAAGTTCAAAAGCCAGCATCTGTGATGGTATGGGGCTGTGTTAGTGCCAATGGCATGGGTAATTTACACATCTGTGAAGGCACCGTTAATGCTGAAGGGAACATACAGGTTTTGGAGAAACATATGCTGCCATCCAAGCAACGTCTTTTTCATGGACGCCCCTGCTTATTTCAGCAAGAAAATGCCAAACCACATTCTGCACGTGTTACAACAGTGTGGCTTTGTAGTAAAAGAGTGCGGGTACTAGACTGGCCTGCCTGCAGTCCAGACCTGTCTCGCATTGAAAATGTGTGGCGCATTATGAAACGTAAAATACGACAACGGAGACCCCGGACTGTTGAACAGCTGAAGCTGTACATCAAGCAAGAATGGGAAAGAATTCCACCTACAAAGCTTCAACAATGAATGTTCTCAGTTCCCAAACGTTTATTGAATGTTGTTAAAAGAATAGGTGATGTAACACAGTGGTAAACATGACCCTGTCCCATCTTTTTTGGAACGTGTTGCAGCCATAAAATTCTACGTTAATGATTATTTGCTATGTTTATCAGTTTGAACATTAAATATCTTGTCTTTGTAGTGTATTCAATTAAATATAGGTTGAACATGACTTGCAAATGGGTGAAGATGAATGTTTTAATATTTAAAAAAAAGTTATGGATTGCAGGTTTAAATGAATATGCAATTTCGATGAATAAAAACAAATAATGTCAAAACAGATCACGCAAAGCACTCTGGGGCTTGAGTACTGGCAATGCAACATAATTTAAACTGTATTGTGTTGTCAATTTGTATTGACTTTTTATCTTCATCTTTACCAGGTGTGGTGTGGTGGGTTTGAAAAAAAAAAACTAACAAAAAAGAAGAAGAAACTACTAGAGCGCCTTCTGGGTGAAAATAGTGCTCTCGCAGATGACTTTCGATGGTCAGCAGTGGCTCAGAAAATGAATGGATGGATGGATCTACCTTCATTTGTTGCAACTAGTAAACCATTTTTTTATGCACACCACTGTCATCTGTTCGTTGTGGGTGATTATTTTCCAAACGTGGAGAAGTTGTGAGCAAAACCAGTCAGTCAGAAAAGGCACGGAGCGCTGCACTTTTCTGGCTTAAGCATATGGGATAATATGACTCTGTGTTACTTGGCCGGTGTGGCAAAATTTGTCATTTATTATAGAATGAGCTGGTAATAACCGTGGGTGACTTAAATATGTCTGTGGACCTTATGACTCTATCCCCACCCATGCACAATTGTTCGTGCATGTAACCTGCTAAAACCACATTTAGTCATTGGTTTTGATATCAAAATAACAATGTTGTATTTACCAATATACACACACACTGAGTGATGCAACTCACCGGATGTCACGTCAGTAGGGCTTGCACGGATATGGCCAAAATGATAATCACGATTGTTGTGATATCGCTATTGTTCCTCATGTTAAGGAAAATATCTGTATTTTAATTGCACTACAGTTTTCAGTGCAAAATTCAACTTTAAATAAGAAAAAATGATAGAATAATGATAAAATACAATCTTCCCAAGCATTTGGAATTGACCAAGGGTTAACTGAAAAATATGCAAAACTATTAGAGTGCAATCACAAAGCGCAACTCATGAGTTGTCCAAATTAATTTGTATGGACTTTTCGTCTTTAGTTTCTTTACCGGTCTTGGTTTGGGGGGGAAGTAACTACAAGGGTGACCTTGTAGTTACTCTCGCAGATTACTTTCCATCATCGCTAGTTGATGGGTTAAGACTATAAGAGATCATTTCTATAGTTCTTGAGAAATGTGTTTCTGAGGTGTATGGTCCTGCAAACTACAATGATGAGAGGAGATATTCCTTCCTGAGTGTGAAGCTGGCAGAAAATAATGATTTTATTGTATCTTTTCTGTCACTGATGAATGTTTGCTGCTTTGTAATGGAGCATTGATGGAAGGGGTATGTTCAGAGTGGTGACTGTGTACTAGTTAAATTAACTACCTAAATGCACTCTTGATAAATATCTATAACAACATCCATCCATCCATTTTCTGAGCCGCTTCTCCTCACTAGGGTCGCGGGCGTGCTGGAGCCTATCCCAGCTGTCATCGGGCAGGAGGCGGGGTACACCCTGAACTGGTTGCCAGCCAATCGCAGGGTACATAGAAACAAACAACCATTCGCACTCACAGTCATGCCTACGGGCAATTTAGAGTCTCCAATTAATGCATGTTTTTGGGATGTGGGAGGAAACCGGAGTGCCCGGAGAAAACCCACACAGGCACAGACGGGGATTGAACCCCGCACCTCAGAACTGTGAGGCTGACGCTCTAACCAGTCGTCCACCGTGCCGCCTCTATAACAACAATTGAAATTAAATGTTCAGTTTGTAACTTTCAATAATGTAATTTCTTTTGTCTTCCTAAAAATAAGTCACAGGTCTAAATTGTTGTGAAAAATTTATGAAAAAAAAAAAAAATAGTATGAAAATACTAAAATATGAAGTTATATGCATTTTAAAAGAAAACAATGATATATGTATATTTTTATATTGGTATATTTTTCAAAATTTAATTTACTTTTTATGGAACATTATACATTATAAAATGCACTGGTGGAAATAAAGGCCTGCCCACTAATAAACACATCTGTAGACATACATCGGTAGATGCCTGGGACTTTCTGCAGTTGATTAAATAAATGTGCTTCAACAAGAGAAAAAAAAGAAAAGAAGAGTGGCAAGGCAGAGTGAGCTTTAAAAATAACGCTGGTTTATAAAACCCAGATATGACAGGATCACCAAATTGTGTACAGAAATACAAACACATCATAGAGAGAACAGCGTTATACACTCAACATGTACAAACTACTCAGTTGAACCAGGATGATCTACAATTAGACATCATTCTTTTTCTTTTTAGTCTTACTTGAAAATCACATTTAGCCACAATCTAGTTTTCTTACCGAGTAGAACATCCATCTAACATCACGTTCAGCTAGTCTACAGGAGAACAACTACTGCAAACACATACAGCAGGGAAGATGCACATCTACGAAGCACGTTAACGTCATTGGTGTAGAAAAGAAAAGTAAAAAACATCGGGACTTCCCATAAATGGATCTGGGGAGATGTGGGCTCTTCTGCCGTTTCCTGTTCGGTGGGTCAAAGTGTGTCCGTCTACAACAACTCATGCCACAGCCACGACAGCTTCATGCACATTCACTAATGTACACTTGGGATAAAAAATGAAACATTCAGATTTCCTCCCCCAATAACTACACATGAAAAAGAGAGCCTAACCCTAACAAAAACACAGAGAAACAAAAGCTACAAAATACTGCTTGTCCAAAATGGCAACATCAATCATGGCTGCTAATATAAATATACACGTCAGGAACAATAAATTAACTTCGATGTAAATTGTGGAACGAAAAGCAGCATGCAGGCAAGGCAACTGTGTCCAAAAACATCGTGTTGGCGGGGGTGAAGCGACGTCTCGTGTATTGAAACAAAAGGGGGCAGCGTGACTTCCACATTTCAGCACATTGCACTCATCCTGGCCTTTTGGGGTCCACTAGTAGCACACAGATAGTGCACAGTTTTGCCTCGCTAGGAACATGATCTTGTCCTACTACTATGCACAAATGTCATACAAGTAAGACCCAGTTCTACTAGTGTAGTGAATTGTCTTACTAGTGAGAACAAAGAGCATACTAGCACATGGATTTTAAACTGGGTATAAAGGATTTGATACTTTAGCATACTAGTAGGACAGTTGCTAGTAAGGCAAAACTGCACTAGGTGAAATGTACGTGCTACTATTATTATTAGTAAAGGTTTACTAGTTAACATCTAGCATTTCACTAGTAGTGCGCAAATGTGAACTAGTGAAGTTTTGCCACACTAGTAACATGTATTGGTCCCACTAGTATGCCAGCATTGTCCTACTAGTTACTAGTAAGACGATCATTTTACTAGTGCACCCTAGTTGTTCTACATGTGTGCTGAGTTTTTTTAAAAATATTTATTTATATATTTGTCTAATAGTGAAGACAAGGCATGTATTAGTACATGGACATTAAGCTGGATATCAAGGATATCCAATAAATGCATTTGAGCATTTACTCAATATCCTTGCTATCCAGCTCAACGTCCATGTACTAGTACCGCATTTTCACAAGCATAAGGCGCACTTAAAAGACTTACATTTTCAAAATGGACGGGGGCGCCTTATAATGCGGGACGCCTTATGTGTGCACAGAGTTCCAAAATCTATAAACGTTGTTGTGCGATGAGCGCTTCGCTTGACTGACTGGGAGCATTTCCTGCCGACACGCTGCTTATACAGAGGAAAAGCGGACGTGGCTGAGGACAGCATGCAGACAGACGTAAAGGGGGAAGGGTGCGCTTGACACAGGACGCTAAAGGCACGCCCACAGTCGGTATATAGCGCCGGGGTGTGCATTGTGCAAATCAACATCGGTTTGGCTAAGGACCCCCGAAAACGGCACCTACGAAGACACGCTTACGAAGCACAGTTTGAACTGCAATCTATCAGTTACGCGGAGGAACTTGGGAATCGAGCAGCCGCGAGAGAATTCAACATCAACGAATCCATGGTTCGCAAGCGGAGGAAGCAGGAAAACGAGCGTCGCCAAGTCAAGAAGACAAAGCTGAGTTTCCGCGGAAACAAGGCGAGGAACTCGACCAATAGATTAATGTTCAAAGAAGAGCCGGGACAAGCGTCTCTACACTCACCATTCGACTAAGCGCAATAACTCGGAGCTTGCCATCATTCCGAGTGGCTTGACGAGGGAAATCCAACCGCTGGACATCGGTTCAAAGTGAAGTTGCGAGCGGCGTGGGAGCGATGGATGACAGATGGCGAACACAGCTTTACTAAGACTAGGAGGCAGCGCCGGGCGAGTTACGGCACAATTTGTGAATGGATTGTGGATGCTTGGGCTAACGTGTCTGCTTGCACTGTTGTTCGAGCTTTCCTAAAAGCCGGGATCATTTCTGAGGAGCCGCACGGCAACGAGACTGACTCTGACAATGACGAGAGCGAACCTGCCGTGTTTGATGGAGAACTTGCCCAGCTGTTCATTTCGGATACAGAACACGAGGAGACTTTGATGGATTTGTGCATGAGGATTGTTCAAAAAATAACGTGTGTACATTCTTAAATAGTTCAATAAAGTACAACCGAACTCAGTTTTGCTCCCGCTGCCTTTGTTTTAGCGTGCATGCATGCTACCGTCTGTTTTAAGCTAGCGTATGTTTTACCATGCCTGCGCCCAATAATACGGTGCGCCTTATGTATGTGTTAAATACAGAAATGGACCCCGTAACTGAGACTGCGCCTTTTAATACGGTGCGCCTTATGGTTGTGAAAATACGGTACACTCTTTGTCCTCACTAGTAGGGCAACTTTTACATAGTATGACAACTACATGCTACCAGTGAGGAAAAACTGCCTTAGTTGACAACTGTGCACTACAAGTACTACTAGCAACATTGTAACATTTAACAAGTGAATATTTAGCATTTCACTAGTAGTGCTAGTAGCAAGCTGATGTCAAGTAGTGCACAATTTTACCTCACTAGTAACATTTATTCATTCTACTAGTATGACGTTGGCCTACTCGTGTGCAGAAATGTCAGCGTAGTGGGGGAAAACAAACAAACAAACGGTATTAGTAAGAAAGTTGTCTACTAGTGTGCTGAATTGTCTTACTAGTGAGGACAAAGAGTGTACTAGTACATGGACCTTAAGATTAAGAAGATATGGAATGAATGCTGAAACAGCTTTCCATACAAGCATTCATTTTGTACAGACTGGTTTTGGTTTTCACAAGAAATTGAGTAGAAACGTGTGTCAAAAAAGTCCAAACATTAGAAAATACATCACTGAGTTGGATGCTCCTCTCACTAGTAGAAACGACACTGAACCGGGACAAGGACAGTACAGTATTAATGCACATCAAAGTATTATATTACAAAGCGACATCCCTCGTCGTCTACATGTAGTTTGTGTATTAAATGCACTTTTCCTGCAAGTGCCTCCAGCGTTGCGACAGCACTTTTTAAATATCTTATAACAACAACAAACAATTAAAAGGAAAGAAACCAAAAACAGTATAAAATAATAATCATTGAGGTCAAACCAGTTGATTTGTTCTGATATGCTGCGTGTTTCAAGTCCTTCCTCGGGTTTCTACTGAATTCTTTTTTTTGTTTTTTTTTTGTTGGTTTTTTTGATTGTTTCTTGTTGTCCCTGTTGATCCTGTAAGTAGTCCAGAAAGGCATGTAAACAGTCGTCTATGCAGCTTGGTTAGAAATAAAAGCACATCATCGCCATGCCACAAAAAAACTAAACAAAAACAAAAAAACCTTCTCAAATTGTTTCCATTTTCATCCAAAACACAAAGAAAACAATATGTTTGTTGGGTTTTGGAAAGAAAAACAAAAAACAAAACAAAAAAGGTGGCGATAATAGCTTTTTGTTGCATGGCATGCATGGATAGAGAGAAGGAAAGAAAAGGAACATTGTTGTCTTATACGTCGAGTGTAATACTATATTTGTGCTTCAGCAGATTGTGAGGATCACCACATTATGGTGCGTGCGTGTGTGTGTGTGTGTTTACATGAGGATGAGGTAACATGAGGTCTTTGTTAGCCCCTCACTGGTTTCGTCACTGAGCAATGAAAAGTATCGCCGATTCTTAGGAATTTTTTCTTTTCAACATCTAAAGCCAAAAAACAACAATACCCTGTTGTTCTTGTTTTTTTGGGCATTTTTCTCTCTAAAAGCTCACAAAATTTGGAGATACATGTTTTCCATTGCCTTTGTTTTTGTTTAGTTTTTTGTTTTTTTAAGGGAAAAAAAAAATCCTAAAATGTGCAAAAACAATGTTTGTTTTTTAACATAAAAAAAAATCCACATTTGGAGATGCATGCTTTTCAACTTCTTTTTAGATAAGAAAAAAATACCAGTAGAACATTCAAAGATACGTTCTCTTAAATATTTTAGTTTTTCAAATAAAAGGAAAGAAAATCCACAAAATGTGGACATACATTCTTGTAAAAATGTTTTTTAAATATAAAAATAAAATAAAATCCACAAATTTGGAAATATATTCATTTCAATGTTTTTTTTTGACAAAATAAAACAAAAATCCACAAATTCTTTAAAGATAAAAAACAAAAACAAAATATAATTTGGAAATATATTCTTATTGTTTTCAATTTTTAAAAGAAAAAGAAAAATATCCACTCAACATGGACATTTCTTTTGGTGGGGCGCAAAAAAATTACAAAAAAAGAAAAAATAAATCACAAAAGGTTGAAATGCATGATTTCCATTTTGTTTTTTACGATAAAGAAAAACACCAACAACATTTTCATTGTTTTCGTAGTTTGCATGAATGAAAAGAAATCTCACAAATGATGGCGATAAGTACTTTTCATTGCCCAGCAAAAAAGAAATTTTTTGGGGGGGGGGGGGGGGGGGGGGGGGGGGGCGGCGGCGGCATTTTGACTAAAGGTTAGAGATGGAAAAGAAGACCCATGTGGCGTGTGAGTGTGTGTGGTTGTTTGTCGACATGTGCCGATGCTCGCTGGTGATTCAGCTGAAGGCCTCATCATCCGTATCCTCAATTAGAACCTTGGTGTCCTTTTTGGACCTGCAAAAAAATAATGAATATGAATATAGTTTTTAAGCCATTCATGTAACCTGGGGCCTCATGTACAAAGACTTACGTGGATTTCCTCCTAAAACATGGCGTACGCTCAAATCCAGAAATCGCCGTACGGACAAAAATATTCAGATGGATGAAAGTCGCGTACTCGTACATTCCAATCAACGTGGAAATGAGCGCACATGTTGGAGTAGCCGACTCCTCCCTGTCCACGCCCACATTTGAATATGCAAATCATATTTAAATGAACCCTGCACCTGAGATGCGGATCTCTGCATAATCAGAAAAAAAGGAAAATGAGCAAGGTAATGAAGAAAAATATTTTTTCTGAATGTGAAGTTGCTCAATGAAGTGGAGGCACGCAAGAAAATCCTCTTTGGCACGCTGTCGTACGGCGTTAACAACACGCGAAAGAGGAGCGAATGGGACAGCGTGTGTACGGCTGTCAATGCTGTGGAGACAGAACAGCGCGCACACTTTGAACTAAAAAAGAAGTGGTCAGACATTAAGGTGGATGTGAATTGGAGGAAAGCCGCCCACTGCCAAAGTGTGGCCAGAAAAAGGTGGAAGAACCGGCGCCGAGGGCCTCACCCGTTTGAGGAGAGAATCGCTGCGATCATGGGTGACCCTATGTTCAGGGTCGCGAGGTGCTGGAGCCGATCCCACTATGATCACCCCACAAGGTTAATGTATTTTTAGAACTCATAACAAATGTATTCATACAGTAACCTACACTAAGCCCTGTGAGATAATGGTTCATGCGTAAATGTTGTATGTGTGGTATTTGTAATAAATAGAAGCAATAGAAGCACATCAGCATATCAAAGAGGATATCAAAAACGTTGATTCCTTTTTGATTACTCAATTTATTATTTTAACACACAGGAGAGGACACGCACACTGACAATGAATCATGTTTTTTTAGGAGAAGAGGGGTAAATTATGTCAATTTAAACACATTTTAATCATGTGCAACCGATGTACATGTTCAAATGAAGTAAATTAAAAAGGACTCTTTTTTTTTTTCAGTGCATGTGCTGGAGTCACGACGCGATTATGAAGGCAATAGGCGGCATAAATGATCGCCTTGATCCATTAATAATTCTCAGTCCTTGCCTCAATTGCATTGTTGAAATCAAATGTTGCCGGGCAGGAATTGTTCATCAGTACTAATTATTCATGTGTCTCTGGTGTGCAGATTTATGAGAACTGTTTCCCAGCATCACCTCTAAGTGTCGCCAAAGCACCAAAAGCAGCAGAAACGTGCGTACGCCAGCCATGCAGTTGGCGTGAGGCACCGCACATTTCCACGGTCATGTCACTTTTGATACATCTGAACTTTGCCGCGAAAAAGAACAGACGCCACGTTTTTGTGCGTACGCACCTTTTGTACATGAGGCCCCTGGTCATTGTGTCTTATCTTCCTTACTGAGAGGACAGTAGAGGGCGCCGCAGCGTGAGGCTGTAGGACCTCTTCCAGGTCTTCTTGCCCGAGCGGTTGCGGACCCCGTCCTCCTGGTCCATCATCTGCTCCAGCAGCGTCTGGTCGTCAGCGTTGAGCGGCGCCACAGAAATATCTCGCACCGCACGGAACTCGCCGCAGTTGTTCAGGTGCTCGTTCTCCAGGCGGAAGAAATTCCACACGAAACGCCTGCAGAGACCAAGGAAGATGGTCGCGGTACATGCGACTGGTTGAGAGTCCAGTCAAATGGGTCCTCCTTCTACACAAGTTGGAATGTGTTGTAGTCTTAAACTAGCGATTTCCAAGCAACGTGCTGCTGCGAGTGTGCCTTCTTGTGTATTCTTACGCCACTGCGCAATCTTGTTGATTGCGCGTCGTTTGTTACCTCGAAACGTCATATGTCGGGACGGTTGTAAATTGTGGACCCACCGTTTAAGAAGAAAGCGTACCTGAAGACCTCGAGGGGGGCCAGCACAGTGGCCACGATGTCACCCACCGAGTGAATCTTGGTCATAGAGGTCAGAGAGAGAGAGATTGTCCAGGCGAAACGCAGGATCACATCTTCTAAAATGGCACAGTAGTAGTAGGCCTACACACAAAAGGGGGACTGGGATTAGACTCATTTTAAGTAGATACTGGTGCATCTCAATCAATAAGAATATTGTAGAAAAAATATTTTACTTTAGTAGTTCCATTTCAAAAGATACAGATTCAAGAAAATACTTTTCTCAAGTCCAATTCCAACCTGATTTCTAGATAAAAATCATTTTTAATTGTTTGTTATCTAATATTCTCATTTCATGAGATGGTGCATTTTCGGTTTTCATTAGCTGTATTCTATAATCATCCAAATTATAAAAAGAATGAATAAAGCCTAAATATTTTACTCTGTCCAGTTATTCTGTAAGTTTCTCTTTTTTAATTGAACTACTGAAATTGTTATCAACAATATTGGAATTGCGGCTGTAGTATATACAGTAGAATCACTAAACAGAGTGGAATATTTCATATTTTTTTTATTCTAGTTTACAGCTAACCAAAAGCCAGAATTCACTATCTCAAAAATGTTAAAATATTAAATACTGTAAGAAACAATCAAACATGATTACTAGATAGAAACTCGCCTTACAAAAAATATTTTCCCAATTGTTTATTTAATGAGCCTGTTTGTGTGTTTATATATATATATATATATATTTCACTTTTAGAATTGAACGACTGAAATAATTAATTTCACACGATATTCAAATTTATTGAGATGCACTTGTATGCTGTTAGCTTAAAAAGCATAATTGCCCAAGACATTTGTTACGTACTGTCATAATATCAATACAAAAAAACAATGTGTTTGCTATTTTATTTCCCCTTTATGTTTGCGTAAATCATCTGTTGTCCAGGTCAAGGTAATCCACCAGGTTTAAATCAAGGCACCTTGACCCTACTTATTTGTTGAAGTTGTGGTTCAGACCAGTGGTTCTCAAACCACCACCATGACCCATATTAAAATATAGTAGCATAGTAGGCATCAATCTTCATCAAAAACATCCATTTCTGAGCCGCTTCTCCTCACTTGGGTCGCGGGCGTGCTGGAGCCTATCCCAGCTATCATCGGGCAGGAGGCGGGGTAATCGCAGGGCACATACAAACAAACAACCATTCGCACTCACATTCACACCTACGGGCAATTTAGACTCTTCAATTAATGCATGTTTTTGGGATGTGGGAGGGAACCGGGCGGCACGGTGGACGACTGGTTAGAGCGTCAGCCTCACAGTTCTGAGGACCCGGGTTCAATCCCCGTCCCCACCTGTGTGGAGTTTGCATGTTCTCCCTGTGCCTGCGTGGGTTTTCTCCGGGCACTCCGGTTTCCTCCCACATCCCAAAAATATGCATTAATTGGAGACTCTAAATTGCCCGTAGGCATGACTGTGAGTGCGAATGGTTGTTTGTTTGTATGTGCCCTGCGATTGGCTGGTAACCAGTTCAGGGTGTACCCCGCCTCCTGCCCGATGACAGCTGGGATAGGCTCCAGCACGCCCGCGACCCTAGTGAGGAGAAGCGGCACAGAAAATGGATGGATGGAGGAAACCGGAGTGCCCGGAGAAAACCCACGCAGGCACGGGGAGAACATGCAAACTCCACACAGGCAGTGCCGGGGATTGAACCCGGGTCCTCAGAACTGTGAGGCTGACGCTCTAATCATCAAAAACAAAAAAGTTTTATTCCTAAAAAGGATATTTACCTTTATTACCGCTTATCCCCACTAGGGTCCCGGTTGTGCTGGAGCCTATCCCAGCTATCTTCGGTCAAGAGGCGGGCGGGGTACTCCCTGAACTGGTCGCCAGCCAATTGTAGCAAAATACATGTTTGAAAACAAACACTTTTTAAATATTAAATACAAAAGTATTGAACTTGAACGTTAAATACAACTTTACTGTACTTAAGCAGTTGTTCCCCCCCCACACACACCACGAGAGGGAGTGTGCGTACCACTAGTGCTGACCTAGGCAATTATGCTATTAGGCTGACTAAGGCAATTACGCTACTGATGCGTGTGTGTGTGTGCGTGAAAGTTTACCTTATGTGGGTAAACAATCTCTTCTCTGAGGAAGGTGTTTTCTCCAGCTCCGCGGTCAAACAGACCCCAGTCCATGCGCAGATCCCAGATCAGTGTGTATAAGGAGCTTATGGTGGCGAACACGATCAGCAGGTAGAAGAATGTGTCGGCATCTGTGTGGCCTTGCTCTGGAAAACACACATGCACACAATGTTAGTGTCTTTGTGTAAATGTATTAGTACAGTCAAGAAATATGCTAATAGAAGAAAATATGGAGTTGGCTCCCCTTTGCAAGCATAACTTGCATTTGAGTGTGAACAATAATTTGGACAGCTCATCCTGAAGGTGTTTGATGGGCTTCCGCACCAATTTTGACCTTCCACAGTCATGCTGGAACAGTATCGTGCCTTTGGAAGCATTGAATTGATCAGAGGGTCATCAGAAGCTGAAGAAACACAATTTAGGGAGAATGAAATTGTCTAACCCAACCCTTGACTAATAACTTCTTAATAAACTTATAGTGTGGCTCAGTAGTTTAGTCTTATCTGGACCTCTTTTACTCAAGTCAGCCAGAAACAACTTTTACCCAATAGGGGGAGCCTTCGTGTTATGAATACACTGGTAGGCGCTCATCAAAGGCAGGCATGATTCTTAATGTATCTCATGACAGAAATGAGTTTGTGAAAGAACATTAACCGTACATATTTTACACTTTTTGTCTTCCAATTTTTCATGAAGGATTTGACATCGGTTTGCGAGACTCTTGAGAAGTGTACCTAATATTCTGGCTTACTTATTTAGTCATCCATCCATTTTCTGAGCCACTTATCCGCACAAGGTTCACGGGAGTGCTGGAGCCTATCCCAGCTATTATCGGGCAGGAGGCGGGGTACATCCTGAACTGGTTGCCAGCCAATCGCAGGGCACATACAAACAAATAACCATCCGCACTCACATTCACACCTACGGGCAATTTAGAGTCTTCAATCAACCTACAATGCATGTTTTTGGGATGTGGGAGGAAACTTGAGTGCCTGGAGAAAACCCATGCAGCCACGGACGGGGAGAACATGCAAACTTCACACAGACGGGGCCGGGGATTAAACCCCGGTCCTCGAACTGTGAGGCAGACGCTCTAACCAGTCGGCCACCGTGCCGCTTTATTTAGTCAGATGGAATGGAAAAGAATATTAAAACGGTGTCTCAGTATGATGTGGTTCAGGTCTACATCCCCGCAATAATAAACAATGCTAAATTAATACGACAGTGTCAATTAAAAGTGAGCATTATTTTCACAACGGCAGAATCTTTGATACAGCTCTTGCATTGAATCAAATTAGAATGCCACAAAAAGTATACAGCATACATACATAAGGCCTGCCACACACTGCGTGATGCAGTCGAACCCAATTGGATCCGACCATGAGTTGGCGACGCAAACCCGCACATTGAGCGACTGGATATATGGAGTCCCAACAGTGAAGTATGGTGGTGGCAGCATCATGCTGTGGAGGTGTTTTTCAACTGCAGGGACAGGACGACTGGTTGCAATTGAGGAAAGATGAATGCGGCCAAGTACAGGGATATCCTAAAATAACGTAGGAGTGGCTTCAGAACAACTCCGTGACTGTTTTTGAATCGCCCAGCACGAGCCCTGACTTAAACCCAATTGAGCATCTCTGGAGAGAACTGAAAATGGCTGTCCACCAATGTTTACCATCCAACCTGACAGAACTGGAGAGGATCTGCAAGGAGGAACGGCAGAGGATCCCCAAATCCAGGTGTGAAAAAATTGTTGTATCATTTCCAAAAAGACTAATGGCTGTATTAGCACAAAAGGGTGATTGTACTAAATACTGAACAAAGGGTCTGAATACTTGTGTGATATTTCAGTTTTTCTTTTTTAATAAATCTGCAAAAATTTCAACAATTCCATTTTGCTGGGGTGCTGTGTGTACATTAATGAGAAAAAAAAAGAACTAAAATGATTTTAGCAAATGGCTGCAATATAACCAAGAGTGAACATTTTAATGGGGTCTGAATACTTTCCTTACCCAATGTATATTAGGCCTTGTTGATGATGCAAATAAGTGTCAGTGTCGGACAATTATACATGCAAGATGCTCCAACACGAACGAGTGAGTTTGGCCTTATCACGTTTGCCTGTTTCTGTCCCCTGTGGCTGTTAGGGATTCTGATACAAGGTCAATAAGGTGTGAGTTTCCCCTTTTCTACAATCTGTGAATCATAGATTAAGAACACAGTGACGTCTGAGCATTTCCTGACCTGCTATCTTTGGATTGTGGAAAACTGCATCACTTTGGCCCCAGATAAAGCTATCTTCAAAGCCTGACCCTCTCGACTGTGAAGGAACTGCACTTTATCCTGGCTTTGAATGGACCTCTCACAGTTGAAATTAAATTCCTCCATCTGTCCGTGTCTGTATGTATCCTGCGACTGACTGGCGACTAGTTCAGGGTGGAGTCCACCTTTCGCCCAAAGTCAGCTGGGATCGGCTCCAGCACCTCGCGACCCTGAACAGGATGAATGGTATTGAGAAAGGATGGATAGATGATTTTAAATTGATTATTAAAATATTTTCTAACTTTTTCGGTGGTTCGGTGATTTGCACTTGGGTCCTTCCCCACACGTCCCGGTATCAGATATCAGATAGGTATCAGTAATTGTACCTTCTGACATTTAGTGAAAAAGCAAAAAAAAATTCTACCTGCCTGTATGTCGCTGGCAGAGATTCTTGAACAAAGATACATTATTTGAAGTACCCCCCCCCCCCCCCCCCACACACACCTGAATAACCAGCCCTGCATCCCCCTAACTCATGCCCCTAAAAATATTTTTTTTGTGTATATATGCCACAGATGTCTTCAAAGCACTGCTTTTATCAGACAGGGGTCTGAGAAGCTCCTCCCCTCGCTTTAACATTGGTCCTTGGCGCTACGATGCCACAAGATGGCGCCAAATGCCTACTTTTCTATTAGCAAGGGCTTTGGCGCCAACTTTTGGCATCTTAGGGCAATACAGAAAGCACAAAAACAGCAAATGGTTTTCCAGCCAATAACGGAGCACAGGTTCAAACATTTTTTTTTTTTTAAATCGGCAGATAAGTGAATTCACATAGTGAATCGCAAATTTGCGGGGAAGGCTGTAAATAATACATCAATCCATCCATCCATCCATCCATTTTCAGAGCCGCTTCTCCTCACTCGGGTCGCAGGCGCACTTGGAGCCTATCCCAGCCATCATCGGGCAGGAGGCAGGGTACACCCTGAACTGGTTTGGCAGCCAATCACAGAGCACATACAAACAAACAACCAGTCACACCCACATTCACACCTACGGGCAATTTAGAGTAGTCAATTAATCTTCCATGCATGTTTTTGGGAAGTGGGAGGAAACTGGAGTGCCGGGAGAAAACCCATGCAGGCACGGGGAGAACATGCAGTCCAGAACTGTGAGGCAGACGCTCTAACCAGTCGGCCACCGTGCCGCCGTAAATATTACATTCAGACAAATTGAGCAAAATTTTAAAACGTCCTGGGGCACACCTGATTATTTCAACACACTAATGTAGAAAGGCACAGTGGTTAGAAAACACTGCTCTAATATATAATGTATTAGTTATCATATGATGAGTTGCTGGCAAGTTGTGACTTGTGATATGTGAGCGTGGTTCGGTGGCTCAGCACCATCTGACAAGCGTCTGGGTGTGAGAACAGTGAATGTCACAATGGTTGACAAAAATGTATCATCTGTGACACACACATGCACACGTACGCACCCACGCACACACACCGGCTGGGCTGACTCTCATCCCTCAGTGTCACTTGTCCACTCCATTGCCAAAGAAGCGGCAGGACAGCGACATTTCTACCCGCCACACACACACAGCCATCACTGACATTTTCCAGCCCCTGGAGAAGATCGGCTGATGTTATTTGCTCCTTCCTGCCACGTGCGACACATTTAAACCTTCGCTTTCTTGGTTTGCCATGAGACGATTAAAAGGTTACACACGCTCAAATGGACAATGATTGGGTGCACAATAGCGGTTAATGGTGGTCAGACTCAGGAGCTCCTGTCACAAACACAGTAAAAGGCTGGTGGTACAAAAACTCACACAACACAACATACAAGCTTCTAGAGAATTATGTTGTATATTCAATTTAAAACATTTATAGAAAAATTAAAGGTTAAATAAACATGCAATAGTAAAAAAGAATATTGTAGTTCCTAATTCTAATTCAGTAACTTTACAGCATCCATTATTTTGTGATTTTATTGCATTTTTGTAAACAATGTTTTTTGTTCTGCATTTGTTTTATGTTATTGGTGCTATATTATATATTTTTATTTCTTTTTATATTCTATATCCTCTGATGTACAGCACTTTGGTCAACTCTGTTGTTCTTAAATGTGCTTTATAAATAAATTGGATTGGATGGATCAATCTTTCACTGCTAATGGAATCATCTTTTTCTATGGCAACCCGCAGCTATCAACGAGACAATTTAAAAAATCTCTGGAGTCTGCGCAAATAACATGCAACCAAATGTATGAATTCAGACACTTTTCAGCATAGTATGTAAATTTCTAACAGCAACATAAAAGAGCTTCATGGGCCAAGTATGGCGCTGGATTATTAACTGCAGCCGGACCGTGCTTGGCCTTATCAGTGCCCAGTTAAAGCGTCTTTCATCTTTATTGGTTAATATTCATTTGAGTGTGCTGTTACATATTCTCACCTCATCACTGACGAGGGCTCAGTACACTAAATGAAGTTGTAAAAGCTGTCAGCTCTGGCCTCGTTGCTAATCTGATTGAGTTGTGTTCAACCTCGGGCCTCTCCTTGGTCACAGCAGGTTTAATAAAAACAGACTCTTCACATGATATTATAGTAAGTGACGTCAAAGCTATAAGAAGCACTGTCTCTGTAACTAAGCTGTTACAATTAATTGAATGGACAATAATGGAAAACTGTAATTCCTTACAGGCTTTTAAACTCTTAAACATACAGTAATGCACAGCTGTACTGTACACTATGTTCAATTTATTCCTTGTAATGTGTTTTAAAGATAGCCTGAAGATAGCTGGGATAGGCTCCAGCAGCCCGTGACCCTAGTGAGGATAAGCGGTAAAGAAAATGGATGGATGGATGTTAATTGTGTGAGTGTAGTTTGCAGTGGCATAAAACTGCACTGCATCATACTGAATATAGTGGTATCTTGACTTAACGAGTGCCCTAAATTTTGTGTGTAAAATCACACAACAACAAATATTGTGGTTTTTTTTGGGGCTGGGGGGCTGTAATGGATTAATGGCATTTCAGTTAAATTTCAATGGAAAAAATAGATATGATAAAAGAGTCAATTAAATTCATAAGTCAAGAAACCACTGTATTTCCTCTCTCAATTTAGTAATATTCCTTTTTTGTTCTGGTCTTAACTGGTTTTTGGAAATTTGTTTTCCATCTTGGGAGACATTACAGACAGATAAGTGTTGAAAAATATTCATGCCTCATTCACAACTTCTGCATTTTTTTTCTGACACATGATGACTCTTTCATACATTTATATGACAGTCCAAAGCATTTAGCAAATATTGCTGTCTTGCATGCACCAGCCTGGCACAGACTGTAGACCCTACAAATTATGAACTAAACCTTTTTCTATCTTTTGATCTTTTTTATTCTCACTTCCATTTCCATCTATCTATTTTCTACACCGCTTCTCCTCAGTAGGGTCGCAAGCGTGCAGAAGCCTATCCCAGCTAACTGCGGGCGAGAGGCGGGGTACACCCTGAACTGGTCGCCAGCCAATCGCAGGGCACATATAAACAAACAACCATTCACACTCACATTCACACCTACAGGCAATTTAGAGTCTTCAATTAGCCTACCGTGCATGTTTTTGGGATATGGGAGGAAACCGGAGTGCCCGGAGGAAACCCACGCAGGCACATGGGGGATCGTGCAAACTCCACACAGGTGAGGCTGGATTTGAACCCGGGCCCTTAAAACTGTGAGGTAGATGCACTAACCAGTCGTCCACTGTGCCGCCTATTCTCACTTTCAATTTAAATTCATCCATCATCTGTCTGGTTAGAGGCTTTTGAGCATCTTGTACGCAGCGTTTAATAAAAAGCGGTCAATTTTAGCACTGACTTGAATGTTTATCTCAGAGGCGATATCAGCTTCATTTAACATAGAAGACTATAATTTATTGTTTTTGTCCTTCGATGTTTTCCCGGAGAACAACACGAGGCATTCCAGGAAGGAGCGAGGCGGTGAGGTTACACACAAACACCATCAGTGCTGTCCGTGATGGGTTTAGTTCGTGACACATCCTCACAGACAAGCTGATAACAAATAAATAGTGAGACCTGGCACTATGGACTAAACGCTGTCCACTGGCCTCCTTCAACAACAGCTGCTGATTTCATTCAGTCGGTAGCAACAATGGCCATGAGTTAAACTTAAGTCACTTAGGTACACCTACATTACCATATCAGATCACAATCAGTTAGTCAGCAGTCGGTCTGCTATCATTCTTTATATGTAAATGTGGCAATGATGTTTGTGACAGGGCAGCTGTGGGAATCAGTGGGTAGAGCAGGTCGTACAGTGACCGAAGGGTCACTGATTCGAATCCCGGCTACGACTGTCTGCATGTCGAAGTGTCCTTGAGCAAGACACTAAACCCTAATTTGCTCCCAATCGCCCATTGGTGTATATTTTTGTGTGTGAGTGGGTGAATGTGAGGCTTTGTAAAGTGCATTGGGCACTGTGATGGTGTAGATAAAGCGCTATATAAGTGCAATCCAATTACGATTTACCATGTTTAAACCGTCTAGAACCAAAATATTAGAGCCAGCTCTCAATATGATGCAAGGTTGTACAACTTCCACAGTAAACTACAACTACAGTAACAAACATTGTAAAGTAATACCTCTCTCAAGATTGCATGTTACTTATGTCTTTCTTTGAGCGGGAGATTACATCAAATATCCACACTGCATGTGTGCACGTGTCCAATTTCTCACCATCCTCATCAATGAACCAGTCAGAGGTCCATGCCTCCATTCTTGTGTGGGATGAAAGACCGCTTCATAGAGAATAAGACATGAAGTGAGGCCATTAGTCGACGGGCTTCAGACCAGAGGAAGGAGGAGGATGGGCCTTAATGGCATTTGGTACCTACAGGCCTCTCAATGTCTTCGTTTGAATAGGATAGGTTAAAAAAAGAAGAAGAAATAGCTCTCAGTATGATGGAGTGCAGTTCCACAAAAAAATTGATATGCAATCCTCATGATGCGTTAAAGAAAGGATGAATAATCGTTCCCACAATTTTTCTTTTTTCTTCGGTTCTGGTACACATCAAATGCACCAACCCTGCCCCCCACCCCACTATATATCAACTATCACATAATTACTGCAATAGTATCCAGTCAGAAGTTTGACCCGCTGCACTCCGAGTGATGTGATTGAATACAGAGCTGCCAACCTATAAAAATTCCCTTCCAGAACAATTTTTCCAACTTTGTCTGAATTTCCACAGTTCCAAAATGTTGTCAAGAACATTTCCATGTGACAGTCATAATCATAATCGTTAATAAATTATGGCTTCAATATTTGTCGTTTTAATGTTTTCATTACATAAACCTTGTAATTGTGGATGGAGTTGCAGCCTGCATCAAAGTACCAGTATATGAGATTCTGACGTTCCATCATCAAAAATATCTGTCTATGGATAAATTCACCTTTGGCAATTCTGTTTCCAACCCTGGTAACAAAACAAAAAAACAAAAAAACAACAACAACAACAAAAACATCTATTAAAGCAGATTAATCAGATCTTAAACGTCAAAATTAAAAGCCAGGACTCTATTTTGCAAACAAACAAATAACATTGATGATAGACTGAATTGGACAATAGTTTTAATTTCTATTTTGTGGAATGTACTTCTCGTACGGATACAAGAAGTACATGTAAGAAGAAGAAATGTACTGTAATTATGTAATCTTCTCTTGTGATTTATATTACATATCTACTATATCCACAATTGCTGCTGAAACGATGCAAATTTTCCCATTGTGGGACTAAAAAAGGTATCTTATCTTACATTACATTACATTTTAATATTTATTAAAAATAATAATGTACTTTTAACCTACCCACATTCTGAAGTGACGTAGTAATTTATTTCCGGTTCAGACACGACATCCTGTGTGGAAGTTTATTATTTCATATTTATATCTCTAAACACGTATTTATTGGCCTGTTATTTTGTTGTTCAAAGTTGGTTACTCTCAGTGAAAACACAGTTCCAGCCAGACCTATGTGACAAGGGTATTGTTTCACCAAATCACTTATTTCAATTTTTTGCGACTGCTTGTAACGATAGCTTAGCAATTAGCATGGCTTTGAAATCGTCTTCACCTATCCACTCCTCGTCCTCCCCTTGTGACACTTTTGTAAGAAGCATGGTAAGATTACTCGCTATGATCGGCGATGATCAGTGATGTACAACGCGTTCACACCGGACGCAATGAGAACTTTCGCCTCTGCATCTTGGCAGCCGGGGAACATAATAAAATAGCGTGCACCGAGGAGCTGTTCAATGTGGACGCGCCGTAATGTCGGACGCTGGATTTTTATTTTTTTCCCAAATATTCGGAACAATCAGTGTTACAGACGTAACGAGTCAACTTTCATTGATTTCTGTAACAAAATACTGACGTTCAGTAACATTTGGCAACTCTGTGAATGTAAATGAATAACTCTAAGAAGTGTCAAGTGTCATTAATATCTTTCTAAAGGCAGTATTTGCAGGTGTACCCAATGTTGTGGCACGTGGGTGTATATCTGAAAATAATAAGGTGGGAAATCACATTTGTCCAAAAGGGGAAGAGCTTGACTTTGCCTGGAAAAAAAGAAATCTATAAAGTGAGATCTGAGAGAAAGAGGGCGAAAAGGAGATGCTTTGAAACTAGCTGAGCGGACCAGAATGTGTGATGGACTATCTCAACACAGAGAGCTGGAGAAGCTTTTACGGTCTTTGAGCATTAACTCCTTTGTGATTCGCCTCCTAGATGAGAATAACTGCAGGCTGATTACGAGGCTGTCAGATGGAGAGTGACTTGACTTTTAATGTACCACAAATTTTCATCTGCTCAATGTTGTTTTTTTTCTGCTCCTTTGCTTTTCTTGCTTTCCAGTCAGTTGTCTTTTTGTCTCTCTTACCTCTGTGACCCTCACACTGAACACAGACATCACACTGAGAACACAGAGATCAACACCTTGTTTACCCGCTGATGTGTTTGACAAACCTTTTCCATTACTTTTATATATAGCTCTCAGCAATGGCAGCTGAACGTAGGTCAAATTATGGCATTCATGTGCTCAAGGTCACCTTTATTTCCTACACACACCTCAATACAAGCACCCGTGTGCTTACATGCTTCCTCAAGGCCAATATTTCGGCTTGAGATGAGAGACTCTCTCCTCTTATTAGCAAATAGCTGCAGTGTATGACCTGTACTGTGAAGATGTGTTTTTGTGTGTGTGTGTGCGTGTGTGTGTGTGTGTGTGTGTTACCTCTGTGTGTGGCATAGAGCGCGGCAAAGGTGACCACGAAGAAGGTGGTGGAATATTTGCCCGCATTCACCAGGTGGGGGAAGGCCCTCTTGGTGTCTCGATAACGCCTGAGGCACTGGATGAAGCGCAGCCAGGCGGGCAGACACTGGATGATGGCGCGCAGGCCGTACGAGTAGCTGTGGCACACGTAGTTTGCGGAGTCTGAAAGGGAAACACATGGCATTAGTCACTTCTGTTCGCCACTTGATTGGCAGCCCTCATTATTATGATCAACATGGGAGATACAGCGACATACGGCGCGCTTCGTTCTTTAATTGGGCCACAGGTATCACTTTAAACAGTGACAGTAAGATAAATGGTTCTTCTGATAATACAGTGGTGCCTAAACTGCTACTGGCAAACTCAACATAAAAAAAGGAGAATTAAACGTGTTTTTAAAACAACCACATAGCTTTTAGCAATAATAATGTCTCTTTAGCTTAATGCTCACAGACGATGCAAATTCCCATAGACGGGCTAAAAAATTGCATCATTGTTGCAGTGTTATAACCCTTTAAGCAGCGGATTTAAACACAAACGATGATCAACTCATGTAGAAAGACAATATAACAATGCCCACAGCTATTTATTATTTTTCCTCTGTGGAGAACAACTAAAATTACTGTCTCTCTGCGGCGTTTTGACCGGCACCATGTATATCCATACAGTGGGTACGTAAAGTTTTCAGACGCCTTTAAATTTTACACTCTTTGTTACATTGCAGCCATTTGTTAAAATCATTTAAGTTCATTTTTTCCTCATTAATGTACACACCGCACCCCATATTGACAGAATTTCTGATTTATTAAAAAAGAAAAACTGAAATATTACACAGCCATAAGTATTCAGACCCTTTGCTGTGACACTCATATTTAGCTCGGGTGCTGTCCATTTCTTCTGATCATCCTTAAGATGGTTCCACACTTTCATTGGAGTCCAGCTGTGTTTGATTATACTGATTGGACTTGATTAGGAAAGCCACACAGCGGTCTGTATAAGACCTTACAACTCCAAGTTCATGTCAGAGCAAATGAGAATCATGAGGTCAAAGGAACTGCCTGAAGAGCTCAGAAACAGAATTGTGGCAAGGCACAGATCTGGCCAAGGTTACAAAAAGTTTCTGCTGCACTTTACGTTCCTAAGAGCACAGTGGCCTCCATAATCCTTAAATGTAAGACGTTTGGGATGACCCGAACCCTTCCTAGAGCTGGCCGTCTGGCCCAAACTGAGCAATTGGGGGAGAAGAGCCTTGGTGAGAGAGGTAATGAAGAACCCAAAGAGGCTGTGGCTGAGCTCCAGAGTTGCAGTCGGGAGATGGGAGAAAGTTCTAGAAAGTCAACCATCACTGCAGCCCTCCACCAGTCGGGGCTTTATGGCAGAGTGGCCCGACGGAAGCCTCTCCTCAGTGCAAGACACATGAAAGCCCGCATGGAGTTTGCTAAAAAAAACACCTGAAGGACTCCAAGATGGTGAGAACTAAGATTCTCTGGTCTGATGAGACCAAGATAGAAATTGTTGGCCTTAATTCTAAGAGGCATGTGTGGAGAAAACCAGCCACTGCTCATCACCTGACCAATACAGTCCCAACAGTGAAGCATGGTGGTGGCAGCATCTTGCTGTGGGTGTGTTTTTCAGCTGCAGGGACAGGACGACTGGTTGCAATCGAAGGAAAGATGATTGCGGCCAAGTACAGGGATATCTTGGATGAAAACCTTCTCCAGAGTGCTCAGGACCTCAGACTGGACCGAAGGTTCACCTTCAAAAAAGACAATGACCCTAAGCACACGGCTAAAATAACGAAGGAGTGGCTTCAGAACAACTCCGTTCTTGAATGGCCCAGTCAGATCCCTGATTTAAACCCAATTGAGCATCTCTGGAGAGACCTGAAAATGGCTGTCCACCAACGTTTACCATCCAAGCTGACAGAACTGGAGAGGATCTGCAAGGAGCAGCACAATGTCCATTGAATTGAAGCAAAAAAGAAATAAGGTGGGATAAAACTGTTTAATTATTTATATTTGATTTAATTATGTTATTACTGTATGTTTTTATAAAGTACAATATTACAGAGTGCGATTTTTGTTATTAAAACACCCATTACAATTTGTTTGTGATGCTGGAAGGGATTAATGGTATTTTCATTCATTTCAACGGGGAAAGATGATTTGAGATACGAGTATTTGGAGTGCGAGCATGATCATGGAACAAATTAAACTCTCTCTCAAAGCACTACTGTGCTAAATAAGATAATAATGCTTCAAACATAATGCATAAAAGATACAATACTATAAATGATACGATACTTATTTCCATGAAATTTTGCTTTTTAAATGCCTGCTGGAAGGCAATTAAATTGTCATTGAAATCAAGTTTTCTGACAGGAGAGCATAATTATTGTTACCTCAACCAAGGAAATGTAGAAGTTATTACATTTTGGAGCTGAACTGCCATTAGGTGTGAATATAGAGAGATTGATCCTTTTTCAACATTCTCAATTTCTCAGTAAATAACGCAGGAATGAATCTTAATGACAGAATTCAGGAATATGGTAAAATGTTTGGTTCTGATGGGGATGAGGGTTGTTTGGTTGCTTTTGGTCTGGGTTGCATGACTTAAGTTTTTTTTGTGTGTGTAGACACAATTGTGATGAAAGTAAAGTCAATGTCAACTAGTCACTAATGATGTCATGCTGTTTTTTCAGAACAGTACTAAAATAAAATAAAAATTACAGGTGGAGGAATGTTTTGCAGTAATCTATATTTAAACAACAAAGAGCTCAAACACCCCCGTCCCAGCCCACAGCCACCTGTACCAAGTGACAAAGAACCCATCAACAGGTGTTAGATGTAATTAAGTTAAGCAAGACAGAGGAAGAATGAATGATGCACCGTTTATTTTGGGCAACAAGCCATTGCTGTTGCTCCACTGCAGCTCAAAGATGTAGAAGCAGATGAGATATTCCAGGTCCATCAGGACCACCACCAGCGAGTTGAGCTGGTCGGCCAGCCAAAAGTCCGCAAACTCCACTCGGTGAAATGGTGCCGTGAACACTCGGAACTGGAAGCACACAAGGGAAAAGATGCCACTCAGAGCTTTAGGTCTTAAGAGTTAGATATACACTCACTGGAAACTTCATTAGGTACACCTGCACAGCCTCATTGGATCCAATACAAAAGCTGTATGAAAAATAATCTGCCTTCATAAAGATGATAATGGTCTTTTATTTCGATTATTATTAGAGGTATTTAACAATACTGTATATTAATTATTGTGGTTGTGATGAAGTGCTGTAGAACTGCACTGAATCATACCAAAGAGGTGCCTAGCTGCTTTATTTAACAATTTAGGAGATTGAGGGGAGTTAAACAGCAATTTGGGACAGTTAACAGTGAATCAGCGCATAATTGTACGTTGTTAGAGAGCGGTTAACAACCGCACTTGATGATTTGCACCACGCATGTGGCAGAATGCTTCAGCGCACCAGAGGACACACTAAATGAGGATGAATTTGTGTCAGTTGGGCCACATTTGATTTCTGTGCAAGTTACACTCATCGGACACGCGTACATAATTATATGTTTAAATGTTTTATGACTAATAGCCCAAAATATTAGGTTCAAGAGTTGTATTAAAAAACGGACTTCTTCCAGAGCAGTTTCTCTGGTATGCTTTAAACTAAGTTTGAAACATAATATTATGCAGGACGGACAGATACATTCAATTCACACACAAGTGGGGCAAATTAAATCCAACGAAAAAAAAATTATGCGGTTGCTGCCTTCTCCAAAATTATCAGAGTGATATATTTTTTTTGTGGTACTATTTGTTTATCTTCCACGAACAATTACAATTGCATCACTTTAACCTTCCTTTTTGCGCTTACCCTGCTCTCCCAAATGTTCCATGGTGAAAATCATCAGAGATACCTAAAGGGCAAAACCCTCTTTTAAATACAGCAGTCTTCACCACATTTACACCTGTTGTGTCACAGTAAAAATGTAAACCCTTAATAGACAAGAAACAGGAAAAGCACTTTGAGAGGAAAGTGAGATACATTAAAAACATAAAAACTTGCATGCAAGGTGACGGTTCAAATACAAACAGCCTGGCAGCTGCTAAGAAGTGCCTAACTATTTTTCTTAAGTGCAGTCATATATCCAAATATGAATCAGGCAGTTCACCATGTTTTGTCTTTTTTGTGATACATGATATGATACAATGATATGAGAGAGAGAGAGAGAGAGAGAGAGAGAGAGAGAAGGTGGCAGGAGATAAATTAATTCATTCATTCATCTTCCGTTCCTTCTTATCCTGACTAAGGTCGCGGACGTGCTGGAGCCTATCTTCGGGGGAGAGGCGGGGTACTGGTCGCCAGCCAATCGCAGGCCACATATAAACAAACAACCATTCGCACTCACATTCACACCTACGGGCAATTTAGAGTCTTCAATTAACCTACCCTGCATGTTTTTGGGATGTGGGAGGAACCCGGAATACCCGGAGAATACCCACGAAGGCACGGGGAGAACATGCAAACTCCACACAGGCGAGGCCGGATTTGAACCCGGGTCCTCAGAACTGCGAGGCAGATGTTCTAACCAGTCGATCACCGTGCCGCCGTAAGAGATATATGATCAACCTAAAAAAAATGGCTCATAGGAAAGTAGTATTTGGTATTTGTACAGGTTGTGAAGTGGTGGCCGAGCACCCTTTTTTCAAAATCAAACAATCTGTGGCCATTTATTTTTAAGGGTAATGTATAATGAGTTTAAAATTATATTTAAGTGGTTTCGCAACATAGTTTGGGGTATATTTATGTTTTAAATGATTAATATAGGCAATCATAAATATTTTTTAATGGGGGGTTGGCGTTATTTGCAAATTTTAATCCCTAACCCCCGCAAATAGCAAGGATTAACTGTACTGTCATGATTCAGTGTATTTCTACATAATTGCAAAGTACAACCCCAATAATAAACTAATTGTTCAAGTAACAGTGCCAACCCAGAGTGAGCCTTATTGTCTTTGTAAAGAAAGCTTTTTATTTGCAAATTTTAATCCATAACCCCCGCAAATAGCAAGGGTTAACTGTACTGTCATGATGAAGTGTATTTCTACAAAATTGCAAAGTACAACGCCAATAATAAACAAATTGTTCAAGTAACAGTGCCAACCCAGAGTGAGCCTTATTGTCTTTGTAAAGAAAGCTTTTAAGACAGTTCTTGTACTGGATCTGATTTGTTATTGAATCAGGTGTAACCATCAAAATCGTCCACAATACCAATGCAAGCCAGCAAATAAATGATAACTTGTAAAATTTATTTAACACTAATGTTGTGTCTGGGTGGTGTGTGTATTTGCAACATGACTTTAGCTGGAAGAGAGTTTGTAAACCTTTTGTAAAATGCTTCAACCCTTCATTCACTTCCACCCTCAGGCCACATGTGACATTTAGTAGCGACTCTCCTCTCACTATGTACACTCTCAAAACGACAACACACACAATTGACATCCGCACACATAGACATGCTGAAAATGTCAAAGAATACATAAGCAATATAACCTGTCAATCACAGTGTGTATTGATCGAGCCTATCTGCTGTGTGTGCGTGTTTCAAGGCAGTAAGGCTTCTGGTTCACCGCTTTAGCAAACAATAATAATCTAGCTGCAGTTTGTCCTCTAATGAAATCTTTGTCCTCTGCCTCCTCTTGTTGTCAGACTGGCTCACACCTGGCTTAGATGAACACGCTTCCACATTGTTTGTTTGCACATGTAACTCTTAATAATATTCCATCGCAAGCACCTGACTGACAATACGAAGCAACATTCTCATAGGCCATCAAATTATGTGTGATTTAGTTTGATTGTGCCTAACAAATTGAGATCGCAGATGATTAGCGAGCTATAACTGAGTGGGAAGCCAGCAGGGAGATTTGAAGCAAAGGACAAGGATATGAGGAAGGGTGAGGGGGGTGGGGGGGGCTACTGCTGGGGGAGAAGCAGCGGAAGAGGAGGAGGAAGACCACGAGCTCAGGGCTTCAGCATACTGATGGATCTATGCCGGTAATGATTGCACAGTCACAGCCTCCACCTCCGCTGGGATGAGAATGCATTCTATTATCCCTCAACACACACTCGCACACAGACACATACTGTTAAAATACACTCACAAAGACACATGCACAATGTGGCCATGTAGCGCAGCTCAGACAAAGAGCAAAGACAGGAGGGTTTTGTTAACATAAGACTTGAGATACACATTGGAATTGGACACAGTATTCATCTTTGTGGCAGATGCAGATCTCTCACACACACACACACACACACACACACACACACACATAACTCGTGCACACGCTCGAACTGTCAACCACACAACACTGGAAAAACTAAAGAAATAGTCCTTACATAGGACTATTTAGCTTGTAGAGTCAGCTGGCATTGGCACCAACTATCATCGGCAGGAGGCGGGGTACTCCCTGAACTGGTTGCCAGCCAATTGCAGGGCACATACAAACAAACAACCATTCACACTCACATTCACACCTATGGGAAATTTTAGAGTCTCCAATTCATGCATGTTTTTGGGATGTTGGAAGAAACCGGAGTGCTTGGTATATATATATATATCACATGTTTAACGGACCTTTAAATGAATGTGGATCAAAATTCAAAAGTCACTTCCTTGTGGTCCTTCCAACTAACAAACCCAAAATGAATGACCTTGGCTGAAGTAATATGCTGACCCAATGATGTGACAAAAGCAGAAGAGGTCTGATGGAGGTGAACGTCTACTGACCAGCAGCTTGAGCAGCCAGAAACGCGACTTGTAGTAGCAGGTCTTGAAGGGGTTTATGAGGAAGAGTAGCATGAAGCCATAGAGGACGAGGGGGTTGATTTGCATGGGGAGGTAGAGGTACTCCGAGTAGAGACACGACAGGATGCTGAGACACCATAACACACCGAGGAACCCAGCGATCTGCGGCACAAAAAAGGAGCAACATGAATACACTAATAACCATGATCCAAAATACTGCTACTAACCCAACGTCTTATTCTGACCTCAAACAGGTGCTGGTGTGAGAGGTTGTTCCGAGGATTGATCTCAAAGATTAGCACGTGGTTGACTCCCGCCTGTCTCCAACCATATGTGTTTATGCCCAGGAGGAACAGGAACTGGATCAAAAGAAACCCGCCCCGGTAGATCCGCACTAGAGGCCACACGTTCTCATAGCGGATGAACACTGTGCCTGGAGAACAAACAAAACAACAGGTTGAGGAAAAACAAGAAAAACATTCCAAGTCTTACAGTAAACAAACATATGAGAAATTATAAAATTCCTTTTAATGTTGATGGGAGTTACCTGTTAGGACAAAGGCGATGGCGAGGATGATGAAGATGCCACAGTAAAGACCAACACGAAACGTGGTCCAGGCCAAAGCAGGCTGAAGCAACACAGGTAAACATTATTATGAAAATATGAAAAGCTTTATTCCAAAGCGTGATAACAAAAACACAATACATAAAATACCAGGGATATAAGACCAATATAAAACAAAGGTAAAAAAACACCAATTTTAAAAATAGTAGAAAACAATACCACAATAAAGCAATAAAAAAAAATCTCAACATCTCAAACTGAGGGATCAGCCAAAGGAAAAAAAGTGCATTTTAAGTGAGGATTTAAAAACAGGAAGAGAATCAGCCAGTCTTAAGTGCAGCTCATTTCATGTCTTTATAGTATATCATATATTAATGATGTATTTTATTATCATTATTCAAAATTGAAATAAATATTATAATTATTAAAAACTTAATTTATTTGTATATTACAATAGCTTGCTGTAATGATTTGTACCAACCCTTAACCCTAACATAATTTTTAGGGTTAAATGAATGTATGGATGTATTGATATAGGCTAAAAATGTGTTTTGTCAAAAGGCTGCTTAAAATGTAATTTATCAAGGTTCCCACAAGGTAGAGCAATGGTATAATGGTTCATTCGTCTAATGGTATTTTCATCCACACGCATACTGAATTGACAAATTCCTCATCCCAGAAGATGTCCAGTGGGATACAGTGTGGTGGCAATAGTTCAAGGCTTGTTTTGGAATGTTAACTAGCACGATGAGGAATTTCTATTCAGTGTCACATATGTTGAAAAGGTCTTGCCAGTGTGACGGTGCTGCAATTCTGACCTGAGCGGCACCCAGCGGAGGAACTCGTAACCTCTTCATCGCCCGTTGACGATCTCCTCCCTCCAGCTCTGTGGTCACCAACGTCTGGATGCACAAACATGCATCAAAGAAGACGTTTTGCCAGTCAGCGAGTGTGTATGTGCAAACCTCAGTCTCCGTGATGAGCTGTGTAATCTTCTTGCAGGTGTAAAATGGCGCCACCTCCACGTGTGCCACACGCCAGTCGGCCCCGCGAGAGGTATCCAGAATCTTGTCATGTTTCTTCAGGATCTTACGGAAACCGGTGAAATTTAAATTCTGTGGACATCCGAAGAGACACTTCAGTATTCAGTAGACCCTCTGAAATCAATCACAATCCATTTCAGGAGGCTTTTTTACGGAAGCGTATTGCATTCACTTGGATAAAAAAAAAACTCCTGTTTTTCTGAGTAATTTTTTTGAGGGCTTTGTTTTTTAAAAATATTTTTTTCAGTTTTTCTGACGAATTGTTTTCCGCCTGCTTTTCTGACTATTTTTTTCCTGTTTTGCTGACTAATTTTTTTCCACCTGTTTTTCTGACTCATTTTTTTTGGAGTTATCGGGACACATCGAACTCACGCGAGAACCTGCGAACTGCAAGTGACTCTTAGCGGACTCACTAACGGCGGATTACTGCTGGGCCGGGATTTCGGTACATACGCCGGCGGAGCTGATTCCGGCGCCTCAGTTGCACACCATGCGCGTCCAGTATTTTCATCAGTCTCCTGATCGTCTCTTGAGTCACCATGTAGCCAGCCTGAATGCATTTTAAATGCATCATCTTGTATCCATGGAGCATACCATATCTGTCCAACTGATTCTGGACAAACATTGCTGCATGTAGCAGATCTGATTGGGCTTTCCTCCTGAACAAACGCAAAGTCTGCAGGTGCCTGCATAATGTCGACAAACTAATAACAATACCATCTATGTGACTCAAAGACAGCAGTATCTCCCAGTGTCTTAAACCCATATCAAAATAAAACTTGATCAAACTAAATAAACCGGTCATGTTGCTTACTACGGAGTCCGCAAAGAGTCACTTGCAGTTCGCAGGTTCTCGCATGAGTTCGATGTGTCCCGATAACTCAGAAAAAATTTGTCAGAAAAACTGAAAAAATGAGTCACAAAAACAGGTGGAAAAAATTTGTCCGAAAAACAGAAAAAAATAGTCAGAAAAACAGGTGGGGAAAACAATTGTCAGAAAAATAGAAAAAAATACTCAGAAAAACTGAAAATTGTTTTTCAAAAAAACAAAGCCCTCAAAAAAAATTACTCAGAAAAACGAGTTTTTTTTTAATCCAAGTGAATGCAGTACGCTTCCGTACATTTTGACCTCTGCTCTGATTAGATATTGAATATATATTCCCAGTATTCATCTGTTCCAGGAGGCTGTATATACAGTGCCGTGAAAAAAATAAATTGCCCCGTTCATGATTACTGTTTTTTTTTAATCACAATAACGTTTCAGATCATTCTCACAAGGATAACTGAAATAAATATGAAATGCAGTTTCTGATGATGTTATTTATTAAGGGGGATAAAAATCCAAGGCGGCACGGTGGGCGACTGGTGAGAGCGTCAGCCTCACAGTTCTGAGGACCAGGGTTCAATCACCGGCCCCGCCTGTGTGGAGTTTGCATGTTCTCCCCGTGCCTGTGTGGGTTTTCCCCGGGGACTCCGGTTTCCTCCCACATCCCAAAAACATGCATTAATTGGAGACTCTAAATTGCCCGTAGGCATGACTGTGAGTGCGAATGGTTGTTTGTTTGTATGTGCCCTGCGATTGGCTGGCAACCAGTTCAGGGTGTACGCCGCCTCCTGCCCGATGACAGCTGGGATAGGCTCCAGCACGCCCGCGACCCTAGTGAGGAGAAGCGGCTCAGAAAATGGATGGATGGATGGATAAAAATCCAAACCCATCAGGCCCTATGTGAAAAGTAATTGCCCCTTGATCCTAATAACTGGTTGTGCCACCCTTGGCAGCAATAAGTGAAATTAAGCCTCTGTGATTACTGGTGAAGTCACTGATAGTGTAGTGGTACACTCGCCTGACTTTGGTACAGGCAGCGTGGGTTCAGTTCCCACTCAGTGACGGTGTGAATGTGAGTGCGAATGGTTGTCCGTGTCTATATGTGCCCTGCGACGGACTGGCGACCAGTTCAGGGTGTAGTCCCCCTTTCGCCCGAAGTCAGCTGGGATAGGCTCCAGCGTCCTGTGACCCTGACCAGGATAAACGGTGTTGAAAATGGATGGATGGATGATTACTGGTGATGAGTCTTTTGCATCAGTATAAAGGAATTTTGGCCCACTGTTCTTCACTGAATTTTTTTAAGTCACTCATATTGGAGGGTTTTTGAGAATTAACTGGGTTTAAGGACATACCACAGCATGACAATTGAATTTAAGTCCAGATTTTGACTTAATTTTTTTTTAATGTATTTAAAAAAAAAAATGATTTAGCCATTCAGAGGTGGAGTTACTGGTGAGTTCCGAGTTATGGTCCTGGTGCATAACCCAAGAGTGCTTGAGCTTGACGGCACGAAATGATGGGCAGATATTCGCCTGCAGGATTTTAATTCATCCTTTTGTATTCATTGTTATATTAATCACAACAAGTCGTCCATGTCCTGGAGAAGAAAAGCATCCTAAAACCATCATACTGCCTGCCAACACTTGGTTGATTGTTTGGCATAATGTTCTTTTTTTTTTTAATCAAATGTTGTGTTATTTTATGCCAGAGATGTAAGAGGCATATTTCTCCAAGAGTCAATTTTTGCCCAGGGTCATTCTTATGGTTAAGTCATGAACACTGACCTTAATTGAGGCCAGTGAGGCCTCAGGTTCTTTGGGTGTTGTTCTGGATTCTTCTGTGACCTCCTAGATCAGTCTTTGTTGCACTCTTAGGAGTAATTTGGGTTGTTCGACCACTCCTATGAAGGTTAACCACTAGATTTCTCAATTTTTTTAATAATGGATCTGGCAGTGGTTTGCTGGACTCCCAAAGCCTTGGAAATTGCTTCATAACCTTTTCCAGGCTGATGAGATTTGAATCACGTTGTTTCTTATTTGTTCTTAAATTTATTTTGAATGTGTTATAGTACATTTCCATTTTGAGATCTTGTACTGTAGCTTACTTCACTATTTAAATGATTCCTTGAGTCAACAAATCTGGCAAGAATCAGGCCTGGGTGTGGCCAGAGAAACTAAACAGCAAATATCTTTTGAGGCTTAAAAATAAAATCGTTAACATGATGATACCTGGTAGTTCTGCAGCAGGATGAGACTCAGGTAGAACTCACTGAAGGCAAGCTTCAGGTCCTTGATGTTGTGGTGCTTGCAGCGCTCCTCTTGCGACAGGTGGAACACGGTCTTGCGTTTGCGCAGCCCGGGCGGAGCGTTGCTCTCGCGCTGGGCATCCAGCGAAGACTGCAGCTCATTCTGCAGGGTGGCAAAGCGTCTCTGGGCTTCCGCAAGCTTTTCTGTAGACAGGAAAAACAAATCGCAAAACAAAGTTTTAGGGCTACAGTATCGATACAGTATTTTCCACTGCTTATCCTGTTCGGAATCAGTGTTCTACAGTTACACTATGTTCCAAGGGGCCATGAACGCTCCGTTTCAGGCCACCGTGCACAAAACAGGATGGTCGTGAGACAATTTGGGGGGATGGGATGGGCAACTGTGACTGGCGTGGATGCCTGGCGAGATCATTAAATTGACAAAACATTTGCCACGGCAGTCACAGTGTAGATGAGAATTCTAGTCGGCTGTTCTATTTCAATTCAACCTGACACAACTCGGATGCGGTTCTTAATGGGAAGCATATTTTTACGCTGGCTTCTCACATTTCCTGCCTAAAATTCTTCAAAAGCTAAGCTCTGCGTTTAGTTTACAGTACATAAAATGCCTGCCATAGCAAACGCTTAATGAATCTTGATGAATTTGTGTGTGAGAGAAGGAGCGAGATTAACAAGTTCTTTTGCATGTTGCGATACAAAAAGATGGATTACTGAAAGTTTTTGACAGAAAGCTAATATTATCAAACATTTATTGACCGGCAGTATGAGATGCTATTTTACTTACGGCATGCTAGTTTACTGTTGGGAAAAAAATAACCCATTCTGTCATAGAGAATACCAGAAATACATCTTTGAAAACAAAAGGTGAAATTTTCAATCACAGGACCAGTAAAGTGTTAATTGTTGTCGCATTAATGGTATTAATTAGTGAGAGAATACATTTAAGATAAGAATGAATGCTGTTATTAGTTTTCATGTGAATAATGAGAAAGACATTTTGACAGCATGTTTGTAAAAAAAAAAAATGCTTCTGCTTTTAAATAAGTAACCAACAAAAAATCCTTTTATACATCCTGTCTGCGTTCAGCCCATCTGTTCCAGGAAGCTTGAGCGTGGAGACTATTAGTCTACTCTGAACTGATATGTGAGAGGAATCATTATGTGGGTCAGAGCTAGGTTACAACACGCAGATGCAGAGATAAACGAGGTGAATCCTACAGGGCCGAGACAATAAATGGAATTAAATCAATTTCCCTATGCATTTATCCTAATGTAAATCCTCCTGTTGGACTTTATTGATCACTCTTGCATGTCCCCTTTCCTTATCATGTTGTTCAAAAGTAGTTCAAATTCTGCTACTATTTCACGTGAAGGCAATAAGAAATTGATGGCTTGATTTGATGGCTATTTGGCTGGACTGCGATTGGCTGGCAACCAGTTCAGGGTGTACCCCGCCTCCTGCCTGAAGATAGCTGGGATAGGCTCCAGCACTTCCGCGACCCTTGTGAGGATAAGCGGCTCAGAAAATGGATGGATGGATATTTGGCTGGACTTACACTGCATGATTCAAGTGACACAATTCAGATTTGTTTTGCTCTCAAGTAGCACAACTAACTAAAGAAAATGATTGCTGACGGTGGCCAATGCAGGAGGTTACCCTCATTTAAATCAATCAAGGAAGAGTCAGCCCTGGCCAACTAAACAGTATATAACAGTTAATATTTGCATTTATATTTATGTATTAGTGTTTTCTTCCATGTTGTACTTCCGGCTGTTGACACACTTGTACAGTGATGCCTTGAGATACAAGTTTGATTTGTTAACCAGTTCAGGGTGTACCCCCGCCTCTCGCCCGAAGATAGCTGGGATAGGCTCCAGCAGGTCTGCGACCCTACTGAGGATAATGGATGGATGTAACCACTCAAATCATCTTTCCTCTTAGAAATATATGGAAAAGCCATTAATGCGTTCCAGCCTCCCCAAAAACCCAACAAACAATTTTGTAATGTGTTTTTTTATTACGGTAAGTAAAGTAGCACTCAATATTATTTTAAAAACAATAACAACAAAAAACAAAAACAACTATAAAAACTAGGCTTTACACGATCTAGATTTTTGGGGCCGATCACATGATCACCCTTAAATGACCTGTTCATTTACTGTATATATTTGTGTACTTAATTGCTCAAAACATTATCAACAAACAACAAAATCCATCCATCCATTTTCTGAGCCGCTTCTCCTCACTAGGGTCGCGGGCATGCTGGAGCCTATCCCAGCTATCATCGGGCAGGAGGCGGGGTACACCCTGAACTGGTTGCCAGGCAATCGGAGATTCTGAACTGGTTGCCAGGCAATCGGAGGGCACATACAAACAAACAACCATTCGCAGTCACATGCACACCTACGGGCAATTTAGAGTTGGCAATTAACCTACCATGCATTTTTTGGGATGTGGGAGGAAAACGGAGAGCCCGGAGAAAACCCACGCAGGTACGGGGTGCACATGCAAACTCCACACACGCGGGGCCGGGGATTGAACCCGGGTCCTCAGAACTGTAAGGCAGACGCTCTAACCAGTCGTCCACCGTGCCGCCTCAAAACATTATATTTACAATAAATAATGTATCTTTGTTCGTCTATTTATGCCTGAGGCATAGTGACAAACAGAACAAATTAATGGTCTACTCTTAGATGGCAGGAAGTAGATACAGTAACTACTGTATCCACTTTTTGTGGCAGTTTTGTTTGTTGGTGTGCCATGAGATTTTTCAATTGTAAAATATGTTCCTTGGCTCCATAAAGGTTGGAAATCAATGCTCTAGTCAGATTGTGTATTCTAATCAGTCAGGTCAAACCAACATTACAACATGACAGAAATAATGGGTGCTAACTTACTGTAATTAAATTACTTTATTGTAATTAAATTACTTCACCCACACCGAAACTTTAGAGTATGATTCGACAGAACGGCGGCATGTTTACGTACAACCGTTAGTGCTAGCACTAGCTTGCTAGGTTATATAACGTTTTTGTTGCCTCCTTGCGAGCCGTATTGTATTAAAAGTACGTGACCATACCTTAAGCAAGCCTTAAACGAACGTCCTCTCCTGGCCTGAGCACCGGTGACTACCAACACACGGTTTCCCCCCATTTTGTCCTTATAATACATTGGCACGATCCACTCTTGTTGTCGTCGCCACGGTAACGAGTGTATCCGGTCACATTTAAGTTGACAAGATAAAGCCCAATGATCGTAAAAACGGGATGCGGTGATATCGGAATACAAGATTTTATTGTAGTAGTCTGACATGTGCAATCGTGAAAGAGCAAATTTGTCTTGTGGTCTGATCCGGGGATTACGTGTTGTCTGTCTCAGACGTGTTGTCTGTCCCACACACCCAACATGTTTCTTTAAAAGAAATTTTAATAACTTTCTTGGCCGTCAGATATCTACAGTACTACGTCAAAAGACACGCGACAAGGCTAAAAATAAACTAGCTTTTGGATTCAAATATACTGTGCACCATGATGACGCGGAGTAAATGTCTTTAGCGGAGCCGATCAATGACGTCATTGGTCGGATCGGTGAATTATGACATTAAAGCCGATCAGCATAAAATGATAATTATCGGCCGATATCGATTAGGCTGATAAAATCAGTGTAAAGTTTAATAAAAACATAGTAATAATGTAATTAAACAGAATGTAAAGAATTAATCCCTTTGTGTATCGTGATTAATTAATTGCAGCTCCTTGTGTACACGGCTTGGCCACTGTTTTCCAAGTTTGTGTCATGCAGAAACAAAGAAAACTCCTATCTACTGTAAGTAGACTCAGTGCAGTATTATGAGTCGTTTTCCCCAGAGAATAAAGATATATGCCTGAGTATTGTTATAATGTCTGTCTACATACACTCCTTGAAGTCTCAGTGCCCTTTGCACAATGGTCATTGCACCGGACTATTGCGATATTAGCCATTCGAACTGCTCTAAGTGCTAGAGGACTCTGCATCTTTTTGCACAATTTTTTTTTGTCAATGTCTTTATGTCTCCAAAGTGTTCTGTAAATTGACTGTCTGTTGTACTAGAGCGGCTCCAACTACCGGAGACAAATTCCTTGTGTGTTTTGGACATACTTGGCAAATAAAGATGATTCTGATTCTGATACATGTATTTCTGCACCGTTTGTGTTTAGAATTCACTGCTTAAAGCGCTATAACACTGCCACATAGATTCTATTTATTAGCCTATCTATAGCATTAAGCTAGTGGACTTAAAAATTATGGCAAAGTTATATGATTGTTTCAAAAACACTATGTATAATTTTCTTTGTTTAATGTTGAGTCTGTCAGTAAACTTCTTCTGGGAGTGGCATTAAACAGCTTGAAGCCTATTTTCACTGCAACCATGCAGCACCGGAATCTAAATTTTTTTCTTACAAGTGTCTCAAGGAACCACTTGCTGTACATTGAAACAGACAATAGCAAAAATCGGATATAAGCACTAAATGGGAGTTGGGAACTTGGAGCAGCAGTGTAAACCCAGCCTTATTCATACTGATAAACTACAGTATATGAATTGGAATTGTGTGAGACAGATGCTGGAATTGTGTATTATTTGATCTTCTTTTCACACACTATACATGTCACATTCCCTGACTTATGCTCTACTAGGGGCAGTAATATAATGGGATGGGCGTACTCAACACTAACATGTGGCAGTTGTAAGAGGCGTGAGAAAGTCAAGGCCCTGATGCTGTGCTGTGCTGTGCTGTGGGAAAGTGTGGGTTAATGAACCTAAACAGACAGGAGGAGGTGGGTTTCATGTTCCACTGTATCTCATGGAAAGTCATAATGGGAAACAAGTGTCTCAAAACAGACAGGACCACTTAGGGGGACTTTCTTTGCAGTGTTTTCAGTCAGTTGAGCATGTTACAGGCATGGATTTGAGCGCAGTGCAGCGCAGCAGCTTAAGAGAGGTCACAACCCCTTTCACAGAGAGCTGTGCAGAGGCGAGAATGTTATGTGAAGTCAGCACACAATTTATTTCCATGGCTCCACTGCTGAGGCTCGCACCCACCTAACTGGCATCTGATAAAGTAGCATATCTGACTTTTCAATTTAACCCATTTTGCTGAGAGGATGAGGAGAGATGGAAGATATGTACTCTTGAGGATGCAAAGATGCATCTAAAGGTGTTTTAGTATAAATGGGTAAACATTGAAAAGTTGGCATCATACCAACAAATATACATAATATCAATAGTAGATATCCAGATTAGGTTCACATGTAGAATGAGATGTATCACATATAATTTTAAGTAATATTGTCAGAGTAATCAATCAAACATCCATCCATTCATTTTCTATAGTGCTTGTCATTAGGGTCATTAGTGAGTTGGAGCCTATTCCAGCTGACTTTGGGCAAGACCGGAGTACACCCAAGACTGGTCTCCAGCCAATTGCAGATGTAGACAAACAACCATTCACACTCACATCCACAGCTATAGACAATTTAGTTTCTGCAATGTGGGAGGAGGCCTGAAGAAAAACCCATAGACAAACAGAGAACATGCAAACACCAATTAGGGCTGAAACGATTACCATAATGTCTCGTGTATAATGCGCACCCATGTATAATACGCAACCCCAAAGTTGACCTCAAAATTCTGGATAAAACCTTCCACCTATGTGTAATGCATTTTTACAATGCATGATTTTGCTTCTACCCATATAATCAAAACGTGAAGTATTATCTGTAATTTGTCAGTTTCTTCAAAGAATTATTCTGAAGTTAAGCACTTTATTTGAACACATAATACTTTCTTTTTATTCACTTGCTCTTGTTTTGAAATTCACAGCCCTACTTTTATTTAGTAAATGAGAAAACACACAGTTGTGGTCAGGTTTGATTACCCAGGCAGAATTTGTAAGATGGGTACAATTCTTTCAAGAAAAGACCAGGCAAAACACATTTAATTTTATTTTAATGGGATTCAAATTAAACTGTCAAGCATTTCAGAAAAGCATCATCATTAAACAAAACATAACCATAAAGTAATTAATGATGGTTGGTGTTCAGTCATCATTCGCTATCAGTCGTATTAAATTTGTTTTAATATATTTCACTAATTTTGCCTTGGCATGTAAACTTATGAGCACAAATGTACATATATGCAGTCATTTGTACCCCTGTCATATTGGAATGAAACTGTAGGCTAAACCCTTTTCATAACCTCTATGTGGCGGTGGCATATTTGAATGAAAGTGTACAGCTTTTTCCTACTCTAGATGGCGGCATACATTTAGAAAATATGAAGTGGTTTTCATTTCCCCCTATACCTATGTATAATGCGCACTATTGACGTTTGACAGTTTTTTTGCGGGGAAAAATGCGCATTGTACGAAATTACGGTAATCGAATAACTTGCCAGCCTACCATCGCTAGTCAGAAAGTAATGTAATGCAATTAGTCGAGGATAGACAAAGCTGCTGATGGCCATAACTTATGCTGAGTCACTCAACACACAGACTAGCTAACGGGTTAGCCAGTTAACAGCCAATGCTAAACTCTCATTCGCTGATGCACACGTCGCTCACATGGTGAAGCAGCATTTAGCTATGATGCTACACACAAATGGAATAAGTTGCCAACAGAAGTGACATCAGCCCCAAGTGTGAATGTTTTTAAGTCTAGGTTAAAAACGCTTCCTTTTTCTCATGCTTTTAGAGCATTTCCACTTTTAAATGATATTTCTTGCACTGTACGTTGTTTTAATTGTACGTTTATTTTTTTGTCTTTGTTTTAAATGTTTATAAGCTGTGTTTTTGTTTTCTTTTTAAATGTTTTTAATCATGTAAAGCACATTGAGTTACCTTGTGTATGAAATGCGCTATATAAATAAATTTGCTTTGCTTTGCTTTTGCTTAGGCCAGGCCCTGTCTTTTACACTCAAAGTCACAGATACTACAGTTGAACGTGAGGATGGCGACCCGGGTGGACAAAAACAATACCTGCACCTCACATGCACATGTATTTGTTAAATGATGCAAAATCAATTTTATATTTGATTACTCAATTAATTGATGAGATACTCCGTAGAATACTTAATTCTAATAAATATTCGATAGCTGCACCGCTAGTCCATATAGCTGGGCTAGAGCTGATATTTGAACAGAGAACCTCAGAACTATTATGCAGACATGCTAACCAATATACCACCGCGATGACCCCTCTAATTTAATCAAAACATACAGTACAATAGTGCCTTTAGATAAGTGTTTAATCAGTTCTGTGACCACACTCATAATTCATATCTCAAATCATCGTTTCCTATAGAAATGAATGAAAATGCGATTAAGCCTTGCAAGAAAATAAATTAGCAAAATGTAAAATAATAATATATTAAAAATAGGAAAAAAAGAACAATACATAAAAATAAATACAGCCATGACTAAAACTATTGGGACACCTGGGGTGACTATACTGTCTATTATATATATTTGTTTAAAAAAAAAATCTTTCTCTCAATATTCTGGCATTTAGCAAATAGAAATAATGCTGGTAATCCTAAGAGACCTAACAGCTGTTCCTACGTTTTAGTTTGATTTCATGTCAGTCAGGGGGGGAGTGTTTGTTTCTTTCTTATACAAAGCCATGACTATCTGCATCTTGTACTTAATTATTCAACGTGAGGAAGTTTTTTTTGTGTGTGTTTAGTTTTAGAGTAGACTCCAGCACGGGTGTCAATAAACAGCTTAAAATACGCTCAGGGAAGGCCGAAGAACAAGCGTCACACGCTTGCTACAAGCAACACGGTGCATTCAGGGTGCATTTACAATGCTCGAAGTTGGATACACGACCCGCGCCGCTGCACATTAATCGCCCTGCCCTTGTGCACAGTAATAATAGTCGAAACATACTATTAATAATCAGTTTTGATTGTACTGCATCTCTCAGTCATAACATGTGAAAGCCCTACTAATTTAGAGGTCTTAATAGAAAAAAAACTTCAGCAGATGATGGATGGATTAGATGTCAGCCATCAAAGCAAAATATTATGTCCTTTGAGAAAAATAGAAGTTTGTTGAGTAAGTACTTCGAAAATTCATTCTCTCCTTAATATGGTCTGTAGTAACCTTACAGATGTAGTCATTCACCGAGTTAAATATATAAGTGTCACAGCAAAGGGTCTGAATACCTATGGCTGTGTGATATTTCATTTTTCTTTTTTAATAAATCTGCAAACATTTAAACAATTTCACTTTTTCTGTCAATATGGGGTGCTGTGTGTACATTAATGAGGAAAAAAATGAACTTAAATGATTTTAGCAAATGGCTGCAATATAACAAAGAGTGAATATTGAAGGGGTTCTGACTACTTTCAGTACCCACTGTATTTGTCTCAGTGATCATCCAGCTTAATGAAGTGCTTTCATTTGGGCTCTTTCGATTTCAGTGAGCTCTTGACGTTTTACCATTTTGAACACGAATGTGGGATTTCAGACTGAATGCAGAGTTTTAGACCCACATTTGAGCCTGCTGTGACAAAACCCTTACACTGGATGGTGGTCTAATTAATTTGTTAAGCACCATCATATTATAGATTATGATTATAATTTACCACACACATAAATAAAGTTATCTAATCATAATAATCTATTGCAATAGTATTATAACAAATATAATATAAAGTAATAGCTCAGGTGAGCTAGAGTCTATCCCATTTTACAAAATTTTATTTTGTAATGGATTACGGGTGGTTTGGACAAATGCCTGCGTTCCAAGACCACATTAGATTTAAAATGGACAGCTGGGAGAAGTCATTCATAGATGGAAAAAAAATAGTAAAAAGAAAAATGTGTATGTAAAATGCTTAATAGTAAGATAATAATCCAACCTCATTTTTAGTTGCATTATTTATCCATCCATCCATCCATCCATTTTCTGAGCCGCTTCTCCTCAGTAGGGTCGCGGGCGTGCTGGAGCCTATCCCAGCTGTCATCGGGCAGGAGGCGGGGTACACCCTGAACTGGTTGCCAGCCAATTGCAGGGAACATAGGAACAAACAACCATTCGCACTCACAGTCATGCCTACGGGCAATTTAGAGTCTCCAATTCATGCATGTTTTTGGGATGTGGGAGGAAACCGGAGTGCCCGGAGAAAACCCACGCAGGCACGGGGAGAACATGCAAACTCCACACAGGCGGGGCCGGGGATTGAACCCGGGTCCTCAGAACTGTGAGGCTGACGCTCTAACCAGTCGGCCACCGTGCCGCCTGCATTATTTATAATTAGTTTAAGTAGAATTAACCAATCATTTCCTAAAATGAAAAAAAGATATAGTGTATGTAAAACTGTTTATTATACCGTGTTTTTTAAATTTTATATACAATAAAACAACTATATTATTTAATGAAATAAATGAATAAAAAAAATTAAAAAACATTTTAATTGAACTAATTTTAGCAAAAATTTGTCTCATGCATGGTTAATACATCCATCCATCCATTTTCTGTACCGCTTATCCTCACTAGGGTCGCGGGCTTGCTGGAGCCTATCCCAGCTATCATCGGGCAGGAGGCAGGGTACAGCCTGAACTGGTTGCCAGCCAATCGCAGGGCACATACAAACAAACAAGCATTCACACTCACATTCACACCTACGGGCAATTTAGAGTTGTCAATTAACATACCATGCATATTTTTGGGATGTGGGAGGAAACCGGAGTGCCCGGAGAAAACCCACTCAGGCCAACATGCCAACTCCACACAGGCGGGGTCGGGGATTGAACACCGGTCCTCAAAACTGTGAGGCAGACGCTCGTCCACCGTTCCGCTACAAATGAAATAGTTCAATTTAATAACTAATTCATTTTCATATACATTTTTAAATTCCCCTGTCAGAAGGAGTTTCAACTCCCACCTCCGATAGAACATTGCTCATGTTCCGGGGGAGGCGGAGGCGAGTGGACCATGTTCCGCGCCTCCATTGCTGAGGCGGCCAAACGGAGCTGTGGCCGTAAGGTGGTTGGTGCCTGTCGTGGCGGCAATCCCCAAACCCGTTGGTGGACACCAACGGTGCGGGATGCCGTCAAGCTGAAGAAGGAGTCCTATCGGACCTTTTTGGCCCGTGGGACTCCTGAGGCAGCTGAACCGGCTGGCCAAACGGAATGCAGCTTTGGTGGTCGCTGAAGCAAAAACTCGGGCATGGGAGGAGTTCGGTGAGGCCATGGAGAAAGAATTCCGGACGGCTTTGAGGAAATTCTGGTCCACCATCCGGGGTCTCAGGCGCTGCTGACCTCGACTCGGAAGGTTGTGAATCGTTGGGGAGAATACTTCGAAGACGACCTCATTTCCACCGACACGCCTTCCCATGAGGAAGCAGAGTCTGGGTTCTCTGAGGGGGGCTCTCCTATCTCTGGGGTTGAGGTCACCGAGGTGTTTAAAAAGCTCCTCAGTACCAAGGCCCAGGGGGTGGATGAGATTCGCCTGGAGTTCCTAAAGGCTCTGGATGTTGTGGGGCTGTCCTGGTTGACACGCCTCTGCAACATCGCGTGGACATCGGGGACAGTGCCTCTGGATTGGCAGACTGTGGTGGTGGTCCCCCTTTTTAAGAAGGATGACAGGAGGGTGTGTTCCAACTACAGGGGGATCACACTCCTCAGCCTCCCAGGTAAGGTCTATTCAGGGGTGCTGGAGAGGAGGGTCCGTAGGGAAGTCGAATCTCACATTCAGGAGGAGCAGTGTGGTTTTCGTCCTGGCCGTGGAACAGTGGACCAGCTCTATACCCTCGGTAGGGTCCTTGAGGATGCATGGGAGTTCGCCCAACCAGTCTACATGTGTTTTGTGGACTTGGAGAATGCGTTCGACCGTGTCCCTCGGGGAGTCCTGTGGGGGATGCTTCGGGAGTATGGGGTACCGAACCCCCTGATACGGGCTGTTCGGTTCCTGTACGACCGGTGTCAGTTTGGTCTGCATTGCCAGCAGGAAGTCTGACTTGTTTCTGGTGAGGGTTGGACACCGATAAGGCTGCCCTTTGTCACTGATTCTGTTAATAACTTTTATGGACAGAATTTCTAGACGCAGCCGAGGCGTAGAGAGGGTCCGGTTTAGTGGCCTCAGAATTGCAACTCTGCTTTTTGCAGATGATGTGGTTCTGTTGGCTCCATCAAGCTGTGATCTCCAACTCTCACTGGAGCGGAGTGTGAAGCGGCTGGGATAAGAATCAGCACCTCCAAATATGAGACCATGGTCCTCTAGTCGGAAAAGGGTGGTGTGCCCTTCTCCAGGTCGGGGATGTGATCCTGCCCCAAGTGGAAGAGTTCAAGTATCTTGGGGTCTTGTTTACAAGTGAGGGAAAAATGGAACGGGAGATCGACAGGCGGATCGGTGCAGCGTCTGCAGTGATGCGTACTTTGTATCGGTCTGTTGTGGTAAAGAAGGAGTAAAGCCGAAAGGCGAAGCTCTCAATTTACCGGTCGATCTACGTTCCTACCCTCACCTATGGTCACAAGATCCCGGATACAAGCGGCCGAAATGAGTTTCCTCCGCAGGGTGTCCGGGCTCTCCCTTAGAGATTGGGTGAGAAGCTCGGTCATCCTGGAGGAGCTCAGAGTAGAGACGCTGCTCCTCCACATTGAGAGGACACAAATGAGGTGGCTGGGGCATCTGATTCGGCTGTCTCCTGGACATCTCCCTGGTGAGGTGTTCCGGGCACGTCCCACCGGAAGGAGACCACGGGGACGACCCAGGACACGCTGGAGAGACTATGTCTCTCGGCTGACCTGGGAACGCCTCAGGATCCCCTCGGAAGAGCAGGATGAAGTGGCTGGGGAGAGAGAAGTCTGGGCGTCCCTGTTAAAGCAACTGCCCACGCGACCCAACCTTGGATAAGCGGTAGAAAATGGATGGATGGATTTTTTCATTTGGAGCAGCACGTTGGTTGACTGGAGCAGCACGTTGATTGACTGGTTAGCACATCTGCCTCACAGTTCTGAGGTCCAGGGTTCAAATCCGGCCTCACCTATGTGGAGTTTGCATGTTCTCCTTGTCCCTGCGTAGGTTTTCTCCGGGTACTCCGTTTCCTCCCATGTTCCAAAAACATGCATGGCAGGTAAAATGAAAACCCTAAATTACCTGGCGGTGTGAATGTGAGTGCGAATGGTTGTTTATATGTGCCCTGCAATTGGCTGGCGACCAGTTCAGGGTGTACCTATCCTCTCTTCCAGAGTCAGCTGAGATGGGCGCCAGCCTCGTGAGGAAAAGCGGTACGGAAAATGGATGGATGGATTTAAAAATTGTATTATTTATAAAAATAATTTAATTAGAATGAACTGACCGATTATTTTTATAAAAATTGTTAAACGTAAACCTAAAATTTATATATATTTGTATTATTTACAATAAATCACCAAACCAATTATTTAATCAGCCACAGTATCTGAAAAAATATTTTAAATTAAATACATTTTAATTAATCAATTTTAGGAAAAACAGCTGAGTTAATGCTAAAACTTTACAGGACTCTTGATAATGTAAATGCTTGGTGGGCTCGATTAAAGAACAAAGTGGGCCAGTCCATAGTTTGCCAACCGCTGGATTACGGCCTAAATTACTCATTGAAGGGTAGGGTTGGGAATCTCAGGTTTAAGGCCAATTGGATACGTATCTAAATACACAGGCTCCGGTTGTATTAAAAAAACAATTATCTTTGAGGGCAGAACGATACGATTAAGTACAGTATGGGAGTAATACGATTCGATACGATACGATTTGGTGCGGAAACAATGCGATAGTTAACATTTGTTGATGTAGACGTTAATCACAAAGAAACTTGATTTGACTTGACACAATTCCATAAAATGACATTTACCTAACCCTAATTTCAATCATATAGAAGACCACTTATCTCTGAGAATTGTTGTTTTATGGCACTGTAAAAAAATAAACAACAGAATATATTATACAGGTAGGTTGATTGAAGCCTCTAAATTGCCCATAGGTTTGAATGTGGGTGCGAATGGATATTTGTTTATATGTGCCCTGCGATTGGCTGGCAACCAGTTCAGGGTGTACCTCGCCTCTCGCATGAAGATAGCTGCGACAGGCTCCAGCATGCCCCGCGACCCTAGTGAGGGTAAGCGATACGGATGGATGGATGGATATTATACAGTACAACCTCGATAAAACTGACCCCGATATAATGTTGACAAAGTTGGTTAGTTCCAAAATTGGCCGTTGTTGTTTACTGGCACTTCTAAATTGCCCGTAGGTGTGAATGTGAGTGCGAATGGTTGTTTGTTTCTATGTGCCCTGCGATTGGCTGGCAACCAGTTCAGGGTGTACCCCGCCTCCTGCCCGAAGATAGCTGGGATAGGCTCCAGCACGCCCGCGACCCGGCTCAGAAAATGGATGGATGGAGTTAAATTAATAAATAGATTCAATTCCAAAACATGTGCCTACATGGCGGCCATGTTGAATGTGGGGCATTGACGTGGAGGCCATGTCACGATGGTTCTATCTATTGTCTTTTGTGAATAGAGCACTGGCAGAGAGAGAGCGGCATGGCTCTGAGGAGTACAAAACAAGTATCTAGAGTCTGGAACATGCTATTTTTGGTACAATGATTTTTTTTTTTGTCAAGCCGTTTTAGCGCTAGGACGCACACTAATTCCTCGTGGCTCATGAAAGCGGCTCGCCTATGATGAGTACTGTATGTATGTCAACAATGTCCCCATGACCAAGCATACCGGCGTGGGAAGTTTGGATAAAATGTGAAACTTTCAAACGTTTTCAAACTTTTATTATATTATTATTAAAATATTTATTTTAAATAACTTTGTACTGTACAGTAAAAAATTACTGTTTTATTTTTAATATGGGTGGGTGTATATGACCCTAAAAAACAAAACAAAAACAAAAAAATTCAATGTAACGGACAATCGGATATAGTGGACAACCCCTGCCCCAATTAGTCTGTTCTATCGAGGTTCCGCTGTAAATCTATATTTTCAAATATCAAATTCCATCCATCCATCCATTTTCTGAGCCGCTTCTCCTCACTAGGGTCGCGGGCGTGCTGGATCCTATCCCAGTTGTCATCGGGCAGGAGGCAGGGTACACCCTGAACTGGTTGCCAGCCAATCGCAGGGCACATAGGAACAAACAACCATTCGCACTCACAGTCATGCCTACGGGCAATTTAGAGTCTCCAATTAATGCATGTTTTTGGGATGTGGGAGGAAACCGGAGTACCCGGAGAAAACCCACGCAGGCACGGGGAGAAAATGCAAACTCCACACAGGCGGGGCCGGGGATTGAACCCAGGTCCTCAGAACTTTGAGGCTGACGCTCTAACCAGTCACCCACCGTGCCGCTCAAATATCAAATTAATTATTTAAATAGTTATTTATTTTGTAGAGAAAATAATCTGCACATACAAACAGTAGTTAAGACCCAATGGGGGCCCAGCAGACGGTGCCATTCGGAGGGTCTAGCACACGGTGCCATTCAACCTAGGCCACTGCAGACTTTTTTTTTTTTTTTTTTTTAAACAATCGCACTGCTTGCTGAGTGCTGACTGACTTTAGCATTGGTTTGCTGATGTATAGAGTTCATGGGAATTGCCGAGATGTACACATCTCACACATTTTGCCGCCAGCCCCGGTGTCGATGGCGGACTTGAGATAAGGTACGTAATGTGACGTTGCATTCAATGTTTACAACTGACGGGGGAAATGTAGCATCTGTGAATGCTACTTTGCTATTGCTGTGACCACAAAAGTCGCTTAACTGAAAAGCTATTTGATGTTAAAATAGTGACGCTAAGGAGAAATATAGTTAAACTAGTAGTGTCGCTAGTGCCCACCACTGCTGTTTTTGGTTGCAAGCATAACGTTACATCGGCATCGCACAGGGCAAGAGCACTTCTCCTTGGCCTTTCTGTTTCCTGAGATAATTCAAGTGGATGATGCACCACTTGAATTATTAGATCCGACACCTCAAATAGACACCTTTGTTTGAATTATGACACAGTGTTTATTGAGTAGAGGCTACTATTTGAAGAAATATGGTAGGGAGGTAGAGAGATTGGTTAAAATTACCTGAATAAAAAGTGTTGATTTTCAACAGCTCCTTCTCACAGGTCTGGAAAAACCTCTCTTCAAATTTAGCATAGTATCTCTTCACGGTATCCTCATCTGTGACTGGAAGGTAAGGAGAGAAGATAAAATGTCAGTTCACTTTGTTGGCAGAGCCTGACCATTTAAAGGCACTGTTACACAATGAAGGTTTTAAGGCAATTGTTCCACACATTAATAACATTTAAAGCATGGATTCCGAAATGAAAATTTAAAGAATGGTCTGATATAAAAATGCACATTTACACATTTTTCCCCACTCTGCACGAAAAGGTTAAACAACAACTATAAAACAACTCGTGTCTTCTCTAAACTCATTTTATGAACTAATCCATTTAATAAAAAGCTCATTCAAGAGGCATATAAAATGAAAGCAGAATTGAATTGTACTCTACAGGAGAAGCTTTACACAGGATAAAGTAGCAGCAGCAGCAGATCTGATGGTAATGTCACCTCATAAACACTAACCTCATAAACATCAGCTATAATAGAACAACTTCTAGAAAGAGTCTTTCTATTCTGCAAAGTAATAAGAGAGAGATGCCCCAGGCAGTGTGTCAATATCGCTGCATTCACATACAACATAAAAAACATTCAACAAAGTCCTGAAGGTCCAACAGCTTTACAAGAAAAAATTATGAGATCCCGCCTTTAATCCTGGAAAATAAACCACACGCTGCAGGAGCGAAAACTCTATTGTGGAAGGGCAAATGAAAAAGTAAGTTCACATAGCAGCTGTAATATAAGCTTTCATAAAAGCTGCATTGTTGGAGAGCGAAAGCAGCGAGTCTCTAACAAGATTCTTTAGTGTAATGAGAACAGCTATAAATTACAACAGAGATGTACAGTAGCTACATACGTACAGCTAGTGATGCTCTATGTAAGACAATCCATCCATCCATCCATCCATTTTCTACCGCTTATCCGAGGTCGGGTCGTGGGGGAAGTAGCTTTAGCAGGGACGCCCAGACTTCACTCTCCCCAGCCACTTCATTCAGCTCCTCCGGGGGGATCCCGAGGCGTTCCCAGGCCAGCTGAGCGACGTAGTCTCTCCAGCGTGTCCTGGGTTGTCCCCGGGGTCTCCTCCCGGTGGGACGTGCCCGGAACACCTCACCAGGGAGGCATCCTAATCAGATGCCCCAGCCACCTCATCTGGCGCCTGTCGATGTGGAGGAGCAGCGGCTCTACTCTGAGCTCCTCCCGGATGACTGAGCTTCTCACCCCATCGCTAAGGGAGAGCCCGGACACCCTGCGGAGGAAACTCATTTCGGCCACTTGTATCTGGGATCTTGTTCTTTTGGTCACGACCCACAGCTCGTGACCATAGGTGAGGGTAGGAACGTAGATCGACCGGTAAATTGAGAGCTTCGCCTTTTGACTTAGATCCTTCTTTACCACAACGGACCGATACAAAGTACGCATCACTGCAGACCCTGCACCGATCCGCCTGTCGATCTCCCGGTCCATTCTTCCGTCACTCGTGAACAAGACCCCAAGGTACTTGAACTCCTCCACTTGGGACAGGATCTCATCCCCGACCTGGAGAAGGCACGCCACCCTTTTCCGACTGATTCTCTGCAATGTAACCACACAGGGCTCGGCGACATCACCACCAGCGTCAACAACTACACTCATTGACCTATTGGCCAGCTGATGGACTCATTGAATTACTGAGTAGCTGGCGGAGTCAGTATACCATACAAGAACGACTAAAGGCTTCTTTATACTTGCGCGGACGGTGACCGCGCTGACGTCACTGGGGCTGTCCTGTGCATAGTGTGCCTTTATACTCGAGCGCAACCCACGCGCAGTTTTAAAAGTGTACTGCAGTTCACCTCCAAGTCGGGGGTGTCGCTACGGCTGGTATTGGCTAGGACACCACAGGGTGGAGTTTCCTCTGCATTTGTTTGGTTATTTACGGGAGCTGTTTTTACTTTCCTTTCCGTAACAAGGAACAAAGCAACAACAATGGCGACCGTGGAACAGTGTCTGCTAGAAGAGATCGACCTAGATGACCAGATGATACGTTTAATTATGCTGCAAAATCGATCGAGAAGGCGGCGGCGTAGATGGTATGTAGAACCAAGGGGCACGCTGAGTACGTCATCACAGCATGTGAGTAAAACGGACGTGCAGCAATATTTTTTGCCGTGTGCACATCAAGCTACGCAGTGGGGCCGCGCGGGCCCATTCGTCGGTCACGTGATGCAATACGGGTGTTGTCGGCCATGCGACCGCGGGAGTATAAAGAGGCCTTAATGGTCCAACAGGCTATTTTGCATTAGGCTTCATCAGCATTGTCATTCAAAAGGGTTGAATGAAGGTTAATGCTGCTGATTGGCATTTAGGAGGAACGGCTAACACTGATACTCACGCCACAAGGATTAAAAAAGTAGAAAAGCAGGAAATATCTCAATATTGCGTTTAAATTGTTATGTAGTGGTACCTTACAATGTGATGATAACCCTACCCATCCATTCATATTTTATAGCCCTTATCCTGTTCAGGGTTGTGGGAAGCTGGAGCCTATTCCATCTGACTACAGGCAAAAAGCAGATTACACCCTGGACTGGATGCCTCTCAATCACAGGGCACATATAGGGAGAGACAACCATTTAAACTTTCACCGAATAGGAAAGCAACCCACGCTGCTTGCACTGAAGTCAGGCGAGTGTCCAACTACATCGTCAGAGACAATTGTGGTGAAAACCATTGAGACAGATATTAAATGATTGTAATGTAGTGGTATTATTATCATACATCGGTCATCTTCATTTTACACTTGCATGATTTGTATTTCTTTTTCAACTTTACTGTCATTACACAGAGTAATGAGACAACACAATGCAGTAGCAGTTAAGAATGTAAAAAAGGTGACGTGCTACTCAACTCTGCTTCATCAACCCTTTCTTAGACTACACTTGTGTCATGTCACAAAGGTGTGAGTACATTTATTTTATTCAGTTTAGTTAAATCGTGGTTAACTTATTTTTACATTTGTACAATAGGAAAACATTTTTACTTTAAAAACTGCTCTCTCTAGTATAGTGTATATTAGTAGTAAATGTGAGCTGAACGGCAGCACGGTGGTCGACTGGTTAGAGCATCTGCCTCACAGTTCTGAGGACTGGGGTTCAATCCCCGTCCCCGTACCTGTGTGGGTTTTCTCCGGGCACTCCGGTTTCCTCCCACATCCCAAAAAACATGCATGGTAGGTTAATTGATGACTCTAAATTGCCCCTCGGTGTGAATCTGAGTGCGAATGGTTGTTTGTTTGTATGTGCCCTGCGATTGGCTGGCAACCAGTTCAGGGTGTACCCCGCCTCCTGCCCGATGATAGCTGGGATAGGCTCCAGCACGTCCGCGACCCTAGTGAGGAGAAGCGGCAGAAAATGGATGGATGGATGTGATCTGAACTTGCTGAACCCTTTCTACTAATAGATAACTTCCTGTAGGCAAGCGATTCCCAACCAGGGTGCCGTGGTCAGGGGTTCTGCAGGAAATTATCCAGTTACACTTAATTTGCCTGATGATTTATTCATGATAAATATATCTTCCTTTTCTATCTATCTATGCCAGCGAAGTATGGGGAGTACAGTGCAGTCACCATTAGATGGCAGAAGATACAATAAACCTGTGTATTCACCTGTTGCCATTCAAACAATAGAATAAGTCATGGCTTCCTGCAATGATATCGGCTTTATGTTTAATTAAACAGACCCATATTTCATAGTGTCAATATCTGAGTTAATAAAGCCGAGAACATCATTATTTAAGTACTCATTCTTTTAGTGACATTTTGGTTTGGTGGTGTGCCGTGAGATTTTTCTGTAAAATGGTTGCCTTGGCTCAATAACGGTTGGGAAACACTGCTTTAGGTCAACCTTCAGAACAACTGAATTGATTTCTAAGAAAAAGGCCCAGTGACTTTTGTCCCTGCAGACCTGCGGAATAACAAGAACTCATGACCTGACATTTAATGGCATAATGTTATAATCGGGATAAAATATTGTTTGATTTGGTTTTCTGGACAAGAGAAGGAGATAGCCAGAATCAGCAGATTACATTTACTGGAAATATTTTTAGAGGAATTCATACAGTTGCAACTGCCTTCTCACTTGAAAGCTATATAAATGTGAATGAGGAAATGGAGGATGAAAGCTTCATCTCTCTGTTCTCCTGCTGACCCAGGACACACAGTGCGTGTGTGGGTGGGTGTGTGGGTGTGTGTGTGTGTGTGTGCATACATTTTCCAGGAAGAACAAAGGTGACTGACGTCTTTGAATTCATCTGCACACTAGGCCTCAGTTATGGTTTCGCTATCATCTCCTCAGGTGTTGCATGAGCATGCATGAACATCACTTCATTACGTTGTCTCAGCTCAGCTCCCGTAAATGTAATGAAACCCAATCACCTAAAGTTTTTAAACTCATGCAGCGATTAGGGTGCAAGGCAAATCTTTAATTGAATCAAATGAGTGTTTCGCATAAATGTCACAGCTTCTATTTCGGCTGCAGACCATGGTATTGCTTCTGGATCAAATACAAAAAAATTTAATAAGAACCAACAAATTACAACGTAAAATCTAATGGCCAGAGACATACAGGTGTGTCTCAATTCGAATGTGGTAGAAAAGTTAATTCACTCACATTCACACCTATGGGCAATTTAGTTGTCAGTTAACCTACCATGCATGTTTTTGGGATGTGGGAAGAAACCGGAGTGGCCTGAGAAAACCCACGCAGGCACAGGGAGAACATGCAAACTATACACAGGCGGGGCCGGTGATTGAACCCCAGTCCTCAGAACTGTGAGGCAGACACTCTTAACCAGTCACCCACAGTTATTTTAAACAACAAATCACATTCTTATTTTAGATTTTATTTTTTAGATGGCCTTATTTAAAATATTTATTAATGTAATTAAAGTACAATATCAGACATTCAATACCATTAAGGCAAATATGCAGAAAACAGCTGTTCAATGCAAGTACAGGCAGATTCAGAGGTTTTGAATAAGAGACAAAATGTCAGAAGTGTCATATTCTTTCGACATTATTTAAGACTTTCTTTTAAAAATGTACATCACTTGATAAAGTACATTGTGTTTCAATACAAATATTGTGTTGTATGTTTATTTTAGGTTTTATTGTTATTTTGGAAGAGATTTATTCATGCAATATTAGACATTATATTGTATATTTTATAGTATTTCTGAAAGCTATTCATGGGAAAATAAGAGCAGAAAAAAGCAGCAGCATGTAACATACAGTCAGGTACAGCACACAGACACAAAGAATTGTGCCGGTGGCGAGAAAAACAACTCTTGACTTGACCTACAGTATTCCCAAAGCAGGCTGGATGTAGACGGCATCGGCCTCCCTCCCCATCCCCCTCGCCTGCTAACCCCATCTTCTGTAGATTGTATAAATAAATGATGAGACAGCTTCCCCTAAACCAAACTAACCCCCCCCCCCCCTTCTCAAAAACACACACACACGCTTTATCACCAGGTTCTTATATTTCCATACAGGAATTCTATCACATGACTCCAATTCTCTGCCAAATACATCCTTCTTGGGAATACGAACCTCACGTCACAGCAAAAATGATTTACTCATACATCTTATGTGCATTTTGAACATTCTGTAAAATAAATAAATTTTCATTTAAATTACAATGGATTTCTTCCACTTAACTTGCCATTATTTGTCATTTAGAGGCACTTGTTCATTTTAGCTAATTTAAACATTTTTGATTGGTTCTATAATCAGCATAGATTCAGATTAATATATTTTGAGTCGAATTTTATTTATTTTTTTATCCCACCCCACCCCAAAAAAAATGTGTATTATTCCAAGATAATCAATTTTGTCATCTCGTGGTGGGAGGGCAAACTGCATTCATCTAATTTCATCCATCCATTTTCTGAGCCGCTTCTCCTCACTAGGGTCTCGGGCGTGCTGGAGCCTATCCCAGCCATCATCGGGCAGGAGGCAGGGTACACCCTGAACTGGTTGCCAGCCTATCGCAGGGCACATACAAACAACCATTCGCACTCACACCTACAGGCAATTTAGAGTCTCCAATTAATGCATGTTTTTGGGATGTGGGAGGGAACCGGAGTGCCCGGAGAAAACCCACGCAGGCACGGGGAGAACATGCAAACTCCACACAGGCGGGGGCGGGGATTGAACCCTGGTCCTCAGAACTGTGAGGCTGATGCTCTAACCAGTCGTACACCGTGACACCCTAATTTCATCCCTCCAAACTAAAAGGACAGACGCACATACACACATACATTCGCACGTTTCGCCTCTATTTACTGCATTTTATGACATCATGATAGCAATACTGTCGAGCCGAGGAGGCCATTCCATTATCATTGTCATGGCTAATCTCTATCCTCCCAGCACAAGCAAAAGATAAACTGTTCTATGACAAAGAGGAGTGACTTACCTCCAGTCTAATATTAACCTACTAAGAGCATAATATATGAAATTATATTTAACTTAGCTTCCTCCATTGCCGAGCATTAAGTACAAAAGTAATGCAGCAGAAAACCTGCCACATACAGCCACACCTCCCTCACCCTTATTCTGCCCTGTCATCTTTTTGTTGTTGTTGTTTTTTTAAACACGTACGCCCATTTGGCCCTGCAGCCACAATTAAATCTCCTAATCACGTCTGTGATGCAGGCCTGGGGAATATTAGGAATGCACACTCACTGGCAGCCAGGCAAGACCGCAGGCTCAGGAGCCACATCCCCTGGTTCTTCTTATTGTGTCCTTTTTATAGCAGCAGACTGCAAGATCCGCAGGCCCCAAATATCAACTGGCAAAGAGGAGTGCAAACGACATCACACGCTCGCCTCACTGCCAGACGGTTGAGCTCATATCTGCAGTGATGTCTGGTATATGTGTGAGAATGCGATAATCAAGCCATCTATTTTCTAAGCGCCTATGCTCACTGGGATCACGGGTGAGCGGTAGTCTATCCCAGATGACGTTGGGTGATAGGTGGGGTGTACCCTCGACTGGTCGCCACTCAATCGCAGGGCATATAATGCAATAACAGTAGTGACAAAGTGGCAACAAAAGAAAATAATGAACGTCCAGTAAAACAGTGAAAAGAACGTCACACCGAATGAGAATAATTGCACACAAATTCTAAATAAGATGTTTAACTTCTTGGAGAGGATTTTACATATATATAAACAATATTTTACAAGGCCATGAAAACTGCCGTCACCAGTGGTACATTTTGTTGGCACCTGTGATAATATGTTTCAAGCTGTTGTGGTGGATGAGTGGTTAAGGTGGTGGACTAGAAATCCATTGGGGTAGCCCTGTGCAGGTTCAAAACCTGCTGATGAAGTGGGTCACCTTTGTGTGTCCAACCATTTATGAATGTGACATGATCACAATGGAGATGTTTATGCGTGACAGTTATACATTTTCAAAAGTGAAACGGGACATGACTCACCTTTGCATTGTTTTTGTCAGTTGTCATTAAAGTTCAGAATGTTTCATTGTTTTTGCGTCCCAATATTATTAGTAATAGTTTAACCTATTTTCTACACTTATATGACAGTTAATAATGTTAAGATGTACTTTTTTTTAATTAGCTTCATAGATACAGGTTTAATAAAGGCAACAGTTTGACTGATTAGCTTGATCTAGTGGGTACGGAAAGTATTCAGACCCCGTTATATTTTTCAGTCTTATATTGCAGGCTAGCACGGTGGATGACTGGTTAGCACATCGGCCTCACAGTTCTGGGGACAAGGGTTCAAATCCCGCCCCCGACTGTGTGGAGTTTGCATGTTCTCCCTGTTGTTGGGTGGGTTTTCTTTGGGCACTCCGGTTTCCTCCCACATCCCAAAAACATGCGTGGTAGGTTGATTGAAGACTCTAAATTGCCAGTAGGTGTGAATGTGAGTCTGAATGGTTGTTTGTTTCTATGTCCCCTGCGATTGGATGGCGACCGGTACAGAGTGTACCCCGCCTCCCGCCCGAAGATAGCTTGGATAGGCTCCAGCAGCCCGCAACCATAGTGAGGATAAGCGGTAGAGTAAATGGATGGATAGATGTTATATTGCAGCCATTTGCTAAAATAATTTAAGTTCTTTTTTTTCCTCATTAATGTACACACAGGACCCCATATTGACAGAAAAAAACTGAATTATTGAAATCTTTGCAATTTATTAAAAAAGGAAAACTGAAATATCACAGCGGCACGGTGGACAACTGGTTAGAGCGTCAGCCTCACAGTTCTGAGAACCCGGGTTCAATCCCCGGCCCCGCCTGTGTGGAGTTTGCATGTTCTGCCCGTGCCTGCGTGGGTTTTCTCCGGGCACTCCGGTTTCCTCCCACATCCCAAAAACATGCATTAATTGGAGACTCTAAATTGCCCGTAGGCATGACTGTGAGTACGAATGGTTGTTGGTTTCTATGTGCCCTGCGATTGGCTGGCAACCAGTTCAGGGTGTACCCCGCCTCCTGCCCGATGACAGCTGGGATAGGCTCCAGCACGCCCGCGACCCTAGTGAGGAGAAGCGGCTCAGAAAATGGATGGATGGATGAAATATCACACAGCCATAAGTATTCAGACCTTTTGCTGAGTATTTAGTAGAAGCACCCTTTTGAGCTAATACAGCCATGAGTCTTTTTTGGAATGATGCAACAAGTTTGCAGATCCTCTCCAGTTCTGTCAGGTTGGATGGTGAACATTGGTGGACAGCCATTTTCAGGTCTCTCCAGAGACGCTCAATGGGGTTTAAGTCAGGGCTCTGGCTGGGCCATTCAAGAACAGTCACATAGTTGTTCTGAAGCCACTCCCTCGTTATTTTAGCTGTGTGCTTAGGGTCATTGTCTTGTTGGAAGGTGAACCTTCGGCCCAGTCTGAGGTCCTGAGCACTCTGGAGAAAGTTTTCGTACAGGATATCCCTGTACTTGGCCTCATTCATCATTCCTTCGATTGCAACCAGTTGTCCTGTCCCTGCATCTGAAAAACACCCCCACAGCATGATGCTGCCACCACCATGCTTCACTGTTGGGACTGTATTGGACAGGTGATGAGCAGTGCCTTGTTTTCTCCACACATACCGCTTAGAATTAAGGCCAAAAAGTTCTATCTTGGTCTCAGCAGACCAGAAAATCTTATTTCTCACCATCTTGGAGTCCTTTAGGTGTTTTTTGGCAAACTCCATGCAGGCTTTCATGTGTCTTGCACTGAGGAGAGGCTTCCGTCGGGCCACTCTACCATAAAGCCCCGACTGGTGGAGGGCTGCCGTGATGGTTGACGTTCTAGAACTTTCTCCCATCTCCCGACTGCATCTCTGGAGCTCAGCCAGAGTGATCTTTGGGTTCTTCTTCACCTCTCTCACCAAGCTCTTCTCCCCCGATTACTCAGTTTGGCCGGACGGCCAGCTCGAGGAAGGGTTCTGATCGTCCCAAACGTCTTCCATTTAAGGATTATCGAGGCCACTGTATGTGAGTACGAATGGTTGTCCGTGTCTATATGTGCCCTGCGACTGACTGGCGAGCAGTTCAGGGTGTAGTCCGCCTTTCGCCCAAAGTCCGCTGGGATAGGCTCCGGCGCCCCACGACCCTAACCAGGATAAGCGGTGTTGAAAATGGATGGATGGAGGCCACTTTAGGCTCTTAGGAACCTAAAGTGCAGCAGAATTTTTTTTGTAACCTTGGCTAGATCTGTGCCTTGTCACAGTTCTGCCTCTGGGCTCTTCAGGCAGTTCCTTTTACCTCATGATTCTCATGACTGTGAACTGTAAGGTCTTATATAGACAGGAGTGTGGCTTTCCTTATCAAGTCCAATCATCCATCCATTCCTTTTCCGTACCGCTTATCCTCACTAGGGTCGCGGGTGTGCGTGCTGGAGCCTATTCCAGCTATCTTGGGGCGTGAGGCAGGGTACACCCTGAACTGGTTGCCAGCCAATCGCAGGGCACATATAAACAAACAACCATTCGCACGCACATTCACACCTACGGGCAATTTTGAGTCTTCAATTAACCTACCATGCATGTTTTTTGGGATGTGGGAAGAAACCACAGTGCCCGGAGAAAACCCACACAGGCACGGGGAGAACATGCAAACTCCACACAGGCGGGGCCGGGTATTGAACCCCGGACCTCAGAACTGTGAGGCAGATGCTCTAAGCAGTCGTCCACCGTGCCGCCACAATTTGAACAACTCATTGCTAATTACAACTAGCTTAATGCTAACACACAATGCAAAACGCCATAGACAGGCTAATGAAACTAGTTATCCTTTAAGCTATGGATATTTGAACACAAATAGTGCAGCAACACGTGTTACAATAACAGACAATAGACAATAATAGACAATAACATTAATCATAGGTATATATTCTTTAACCTCAGTGAAAATCAACTTCCATTACTGCACCTTACTGAGCCACTTAGTTGTGAAACTTTTATTTAGGAAGACGAGTTTCCTCTTGGTGGAAAATAAGGAAAACAACGACAAGGAATCAATAAAGAGTTCATTCTCTCATTACGCGGGTCTGTAAGGTCACACCTCATTAATACAGTAATAATGTTTATGTTCTGCTCTCTCTTCAAACATGACTGATAATAATCTCCACCTTGTCCACAGCGAGTGCATATGGCGCACTGCATGTCTCATTTAAGGCCAAGTAACACCACCCTGTCGCCTTTTGGCGGCTTTAGCTGCTTCTCCTCTTTGCCACACACAATCCATGTTTGCTTCCTCCTCTTTCACGCTCTCTTGCTCTCTCACCTCTTAGTCTTTCCGCTCCACCAAGGTTGTTAAAATGATCCACACATGACCAAGTGAAAGCAATGAGGGTGCTGCGCTGGACCTGCTGCATTCATACGGAAAATAACAGGAGCCTGTCGGTGCTGAGAGGCCACAGATGAACTCGTCAAGGCCGCCTGACTCCTGTTAACATTGATTGCACATGTAGAAACAGTATCCTCACTCATCCAACCTGCACAACTCCGTCCGATCCAATACCAGAGCTGTACTAAAGATATTTTGGTTGCCTTATCAAGAAACAAGAAATTTTAGTGAAACTGCCCTCAGTATGATGCAGAGCAGTCCTACACCACCATAAACTACAATCAAATTTATGATAACTGTTGTACTCTTTCAGATTGATCAGCTATAACTAATGTTGTGGCCAGTGGGTATATTTTGGTATTTTCCATTAATGTGTGTTACCTTTATGGAAAATGTTAAAGCAGTGTTTCAGTAATTTACAATCTTAAAACATGGTAACATTTATCTCCTGTACTGTGGCTGTAATACTGCAACTTCAGTTGAATACACACTGTGCCTTATGGCATCCATTTAAAAAAAATGTGTGAACAAGTACACAAGAGACAAGACTGTGCTGTTGATTTTGCAGAGCCTTGCATCATCTCTATTTGCTCTGATCATCAATATGAACAGTGAAAACACACCAATGTTGATATGTCAAGAATCATGCAGCACACAGCGACAGCTTGTGGGTTGACCGTTTTGATTTGGTGTGCATTTTTTGAAAAGATTGCACAAACTTGATGAATAGAAAAGGATATGGCCTGTCTGGTAAACAAGGACCCATAAAACACTAGAGTAGAATTAATGAAAAGTGTACACTGACCCCTCTATGAGTGCATATTAGAAATGGTATAAATCTGATAAAATAAAGAAAAATACATTTTGTATGTCAAAGAACTGTCTTCACTGACCTTGGGAATAGAATGAATATTTAAGGGAAATAAATGTGAACACAGTGCGACTATTGCAGAAGAAAATCGGTTCTTCAAACAGAAAAAAAAAAAAATCCACAAATGCACCTTGCTGCTTTTTGACAGCTATAATAACAGACAACCACCTGGTAGGAAGAAAATTGCTCTGCTCCATTTTCTGCAAAAACGACTGTGTATGTGTGAGTGAACACTGAAACACATGTACGTTTGAGTGAGTGCGTGTGAGTGTCCCGTTATCTTTTCAGCGGGCTGGTTGACCGGGAGTGACATTGTCATTATCGACACCCACCGCCCCCCTCATTCGCCTGGATCCCGTAGCCACTAGCAACCAACTACGCGAGTTGGCCCAGCCACTGCGGCAGCCAATTGCTGCCACATCAGTGCATGGCTGTGTGTTCGCATGGCAATGAGCAGGTGTCACGTCTGGACACGGCGCTTTGATAAAAACATGATTGAATGTGTTTGTGCTGATTACTGCATCAGATGCCGCCTCACTGATAAAGCCTGCGAGATTTAATCATATCACGGTGGTGACAAAACAACAGCATGAAACATGACACGCTGAACACAAAACTGCAGGCCGGATGAAAGCAGTCAGCGTAGAGTAATCGATAGGTGTTGATTAAGCCTGCTCAGTGTATTGTATGGCAGGCAACAGCGCTTTTCTGTGCGCCTGCAAATCAATATTCAGCTTTCTGATTGGGCCTGTGGGTGTATATCACAAAGAAGTGGAAGGAAACAGAGGTTTACACGTCACCTGAACGTCAAATGTCCATTCAAAATCACTATTGTGACTGACTGATGAAAAAAATTATTATTAAAAACTATTTTGAAGGGCTAGTTTCTTGGAACACTACATGATAATGTCGCAATGCATTAAAAGAGGATTTCCTCATAGAGTGGGCATCTTTTACCCTAATTACATTTAATGAAGAAACACAGTGGTGGTCCGAGCATTTGAGGGGACCTGACTTTACCTCTTAATACCATCACTATCGTGTCCAATTCATGAAACAATCAATAGTACACAAAAACACGCCTGTGCCATGTATATTATCCGGAGCGGTTAAAAATAAAGATTTGTATGTAATAACATGACCGAAACATAAAAAAATTAAATAAAAAAACATCATACTCAAAAGAGATGCTGATTATTATTTGCAATAATGTGTGAAGCTCCAACAGACATGTTTTGTGAGTCAAACTTGGATTGCTTGGCAACCAATGAGAAGATGGGTAAATTCAAGATGGCCATCTGAGGCGAATTTGAAATCGGATTGGTTAAAGAAACAGTCCCATTGCTGATTCTGAAGGCCCTGGATAGATTAGATTGAAATGGCAGCACATAGCAATTAAAATCTGATTGGACAAAAAAAAAAAAATCAAACATACTGGAAGCAGTGCAGGAAATAGAAATGCTATGAATTGAAGAGGATTTTTTTTTAATTCACCTGTTGTAGATATAGGTTGTAAATTTAGGCCAGTGCTTAAGAATCAATAGGGTAGCTCAAATTCCCAAGCATAGACATAAAAAAATTTACCAGGCTATGATTAAATTTACATTGGTAATCAAAAAACAGAATCATTGCCAACTGCACGCCAATGCAGATGGCCATCTATCCAATCAGAGTCCTAAAGAAAGATAGCTCCAGAAAAGGCCCTATAAAAACAACAGAGAATCGAGGAAATGTGGAATGATACGTGTAGACTGAAAACAATCCCTGTTCACTAGGGGTGTGCCGATCAGTTATAATAGTTTATTGATCCGAAATAAATACATTTAAAATCAACAAAAGCGCATGTATGAAATTGACAGAGACAAAAATGAAGGATATTTTTGAAATAATTATAAGTAGTTTTAAGTCACTGTTGTTGTAGTGGTACATTCGCCTGACTTTGGTGTGGGCAGCGTGGGTTCAGTTCCCACTCAGTGACGGTGCAAATGTGAGTGTGAATGGTTGTCTGTACCTATATGTGCTCCGTGACTGAGTGGTGACCAGTTCAGGGTCTAGTCCACCTTTTGCCTGAAGTCAGCAGGAATAGGCTCCAGCGACCCTAACCAGGATATGCTGTGTTGAAAATGGATGGATAATTAGTTTCAGTTAGTTTTGCAAACGTAAAATGTCATTTTAGTCGTTAGTGGTTTTTTTTTTTAATTCGTTTGTATTTATTTTGTTTACGAAAAGGTTTTTTCAATTTTAGTTTGAGTTATTTCATTCTATTTCGTTTACTATAATACCATTGGTGACAAAACATCGGCTTATTAGATTCAATGCGATGCGACACGTGACGATTCGATAATGGTTCATAAATGTTCAAACACCATTAAATGTTAAAAAACACAACCGCCGCTCGCAAAATAAACGTGAAAGTCGGGCATGCTATCCGGACAGCTGAAGGACCGGACCAATTCACTCATCAGGTTTGAAGGCTAGCGTTTGGAAGCATTTTGGGTTTTATATGAAAATGTAAAGTGCATTGACAAAATCCACTTCATATATAAGGCATGAAAAACAAAAATGAAGCACACTAGTAACACTACAAACATGCAACAGCACCTCACATATGTCAACCTCGGGTTAGAAAAGGATAAGAATCCACCATTTTTTTGCTGCTAACTAGCGAACAATAGAAGAACCATCAAAACCTCCCTACAGCTCTGAAACATGCATTGCAACTTTTATCGCTTAGTATTTATGTCCATATGCTGTTGTGAACAACCAGGCCTTTCGTGCTCTGATGCGAACACTGGAGCCCAGATACAAACTCCTGAAGCGTAAGTGAAGCGATCCTTTGATCCATCCACCATTTATTTAAAAATGTTTTAAAGCTGCTTTGATTTTGGCTAGCAAAATGTTTAGTTTGTTGTGGCATTTATGCTGCTCATTGAGGATTTTGTTTGGAAGTCTTCATTTCTTTTTTACTGAATAAGATAGGGCGGTACGGTGGACGACTGGTTAGCACATCTGCCTCACAGTTCTGAGGGCCCGGGTTCAAATCCAGCCTTGCCTGTATGGAGTTTGCATGTTCTCTCTGTGCCTGCATGGGTTTTCTCTGGGTACTCCGGTTTCCTCCCACATCCCAAAAACATGCATGGTAGGTTAATTGAAGACTAAATTGCCTGTAGGTGTGAATGTGAGTGTGAATGGTTGTTTGTTTATATGTGCCCTGCGATTGGCTGGCGACCAGTTCAGCAAGTACCCCGCCTCTCGCCCTGAGTCAGCTGGGATAGCTCCAGCTCGCCCGTGACCCTAGTGAGGATAAGTGGTACGGACAATGAATGAATAAGATAGCTTTTGTGTTGGGTGAGATTGAATTTTCTGAATAAGCAAATTGTTGTTTTTTTTTTTGTAAGAGACTTGCTAGTAGAGAACTCTGTGAAAACCAACAGCTTTTGTTTTATAGGCTGCTGCTACAGACACACCTATTTCCTGATGGTTCCTGTTGGATCATTTGGTGATTTGACAATAACAGAAGATTACGTTGATTAATGATACTGACAAATATACCTTGTTTAAACATATGGCATAGCCACAAACTGAGAAAAAATATCCTTAATGAGGAAAATAAGATAGGGGTTAATAATCATTAATATCATGATAATCGTTGAATAACTGAATCGTAGCACCCTGAATAATCATCGAATCGAATCGTGAGGTGCCTTAGATGGTTCACCCCTACTGTCAACATGAACACACAGTTTATTTAGGCTTATTAAATTCTATTAAATGTATATTTTCCCCCTACAAACCATCTCTAATATTATTGACCTGTTACAGGGATAGGGCAACACTCCTGGTACTCATTGGCACAGAAACACAAAAACGCTTTTACACTGAATACCCCACTGGGAGTGTGTGTGTGTGTGTGTGTGTGTGTGTGTGCAGCCAAGTCTCTGGATGACTGTTATGAAAAATCGCCGTTGTGGGAAAGACACAACTTCTACTTTCGTGATGTGAATGCTTCCATGATTTTGTTTTGTGCAGCAGCACTGCAAAGACAAATAATGAAAATATTTTCACAAATCACATGCTGGATTCTTTTGGAGAAGAATTATGACCTCTGGATGGCATTGCAGGTGTGTGTATAGAAGAAGATAAACAGCACTTACTGTGAAACCTCCATTATGCTAATTAGGCTTTGCCTGTGCTTCCCTGGGAGCTAGTCACCTGATTGTGTCCATAAGGATTCAAGAACACCTACGGGAAGTGCGTTTTTGTGTGTGTGCGTGTGTGTGTGTGTGTGCGTGTGTGTGCATATAATAGATCATATATAATAGCTACATTACAGGCTAGTGGGTGAATTTAATCAGGTCTGTAATAAAAGCATGGCGGGCTGATGGAGAAGTGTCCCTTGGGAGTCACACCCTTCACACCGGAAAACCCCATCACATAACCCCCATCCCGATCATATATTATTACATAGCACATCTGTATTTTGATGGATGAAACCTTGTTCTAATCACTTAGAATGGCAGAATCCACAAAATCCACACATGGTCCCTATTGGTGGACATTGGGAGCTCCTATCCACTCTCTGTCACCTGTCCCCCACACTACTTGGGCTCAGGGGGCACTTTGGAGCTGAGCAGCAAATGATGGATGTGACAATGAGGGCCCTTCTGGCGGCTTGTATAACCTCTGCAAAGCTGATGTGTTATTCATTACAATCAGCTGGAAATGTCCTTTAAGGACCCTAAATTGTCACGGAGCTGAGTTCCGCATAAACGACTTTATTGTGATGAATGGGGCAACACTGGCTCTGCTCGTTAACAGGTATCAGCCTCAAGAGGGAGCTGTACACTACTATGCATGGTATGGTGAGTGAATGTATCATAACGAATATCTATATACACTCACTCCCAAATTATAGGTAGACATGCTGTCATTACAGCAAAAGGTGCTTCAGCTGAGTCTTAGTTTCAGGGTGTGCACACAGCCAATTATCTTATTGTACTTTTTTTTTTTATTTACATTTTTTATTTTTTACATTTCCTCCACCAACTAATAACTGCATTTTGTGTTTACTTGTGTTGTCTTTGTCTAATATATACATTTGTTTGATGGAAACATTTAAGTATGACAAACATGCAAAAAAATAAGAAATTAGGAAGGGGACAAACACTTTTTCACACCACTGTATATTTATTTTTGTGATATTGTGATAATACTGATAACCTGTGTAAATTCAGGTTGATCTCTTTTTACAAATGGCGTGGCTCTTTCCTGCTCATTGTAAAACTAGGAGGGAGGAATCTATTACTATCTGTCTGACATTATTGTTTGCCCTTGGCCGAGTTCTGTGTTGTGTCGACTGCGCTTGTAATTTTAGTAACAAAGTTTTGATGCAACTTTCATTGCAGCTTATTAGATTCAGGAGGTGCACCTTAGGTAGTGCCTGTGAGTAAACAGTCTTGCATAGATATAAGGCAGTTAAAAGGTGTTTTTGAAATCTGCGGTATTTTTGACACAAAGTGATTTGACTTAAAAAAGCCCTGGTGGCCATCTTTTATCTGTTGTTGAATGTTGTGTCTTCCTGGCCAATGGCAACGCTACTAGCAGCCGAAGGGCTCAGTTCTGTTAATGTTTAACTGAGGAAAGCCACCGTGAACTCACATGGGGTCACTGCTGGGGCACCCTTGTACTTGTAAACCACTAGTCAAGTGTGCCACCTAGACAGAGCATACATATAAACCTACTGGTCTTTAAGCACCGTGACAAGGCCCAATATTGTGGCCAAAACCACCAGTAGGTCAGTCTGAATTTAAGTAAATACGTACAGGTAAAAAGCTATGCTTCTTCTTGCTGTCTGCCCGTGAACATTCAGGGGCCATCTAGCTCGTAAAGTCATCTGGCTGTGCAAACAGAGGGCAGTGATGGTGCAAAATTCCTGCGTTGGCAATCAGGCTTAGGAAGAGCGATTATACCTGAATGGAGTGTGACGTGAAGGCCTGCCAGTGGTGGACAAAAAAAAGAGGGTTTTATACGCCATTTTGGGGGTAGTTCCGGCACTTTCAAATAAATTTTCAGGTGAATCCAGTGCCTTTCTTCTGTCGTAAAATACATATTTGTAAAAAAAATTAAAAAAAGGTGATTCATCTTAACTGTAATGGAAGGATGTTTGAAAGAGTGAAATTAATAAAAAATTTTGATGTTATGAATTGTTTCTACTGTCCTTAAGAAAACCTTGCTTGTACATCTCTCTGTCACTTTGAAGCTATTTAAGCGATAAGCAGTTTTCAAACCTTTAATTGAAAAGAATTCAATATGTAAAGCATAATTTAAAAAAAACTTTAAAAGGCAATTAAATGAGGTGATCTTTTGAGTGTACAATCAAACAAACGTAAAATGTCAAACATAAAATCGAACATACAAAGAGCAGAATTGTAGTGACCAGTTATTTGCTTTGTTATAGCCACATTTGTATTTACAACCCCAATTCCAATGAAGTTGGGACATTGTGTTAAACATAAATAAAAACAGAATACAATGATTTGCAAATCATGTTCAACCTATATTAATTGAATACACTACAAAGACAAGATATTTAATGTTCAGACTGATTAACTTTATTGCAAATAATAATTAACTTGCAATTTTAGCGAATAATCATTCACTTAGAATTTTATGGCTGCAACACGTTCCAAAAAAGCTGGGACAGCTGGCAAAAAAGATGGGAGGAATGCTCATCAAACACCTGTTTGGAACATCACACAGGTGAACAGGCTAATTGGGAACAGGTGGGTGCCATGATTTGGTATAAAAGGAGCTTCCCTGAATGGCTCAGTCATTCACAATCAAAGATGGGGCGAGGTTCACCTCTTTATGAACAAGTCCGTGAGAAAATAGTCGAACAGTTTAAGGACAATGTTCCTCAACGTAGAATTGCAAGGAATTTAGAGATTTCATCATCTACGGTCCATAATATCATCAAAAGGTTCAGAGAATCTGGAGAAATCACTGCATGTAAGCGGCAAGGCCAAAAACCAACATTGAATGCCTGTAACCTTCTATCCCTCAGGCGGCACTGCATCAAAAACCGACATCAATGTGTAACGGATATCAGCACATGGGCTCACCTTCGATCCCTCAGACGGCACTGCATCAAAAACCGACATCAATGTGTAAAGGATATCGCCACATGGGCTCAGGAACACTTCAGAAAACCAACGTCAGTAAATACAGTTCGCCGCTACATCCGTAAGTGCAACTTGAAATTGAAATTTGCATCTACTATGCAAAGCAAAAGCCATTTATCAACAACACCCAGAAACGCCGCCGGCTTCTCTGGGCCCGAGTTCATCTCAGATGGACTGGTGCAAAGTGGAAAAGTGTTCTGTGGTCCGAGGAGTCCACATTTCAAATTGTTTTTGGAAATTGAGAGGAGCCAGATGAGGTGGCTGGATGCCTCCCGGACGCCTCCCTGGTAAGGTGTTCCGGGCACGTCCCACCGGGAGGAGACCCCGGGTGACGACCCAGGACACGCAGGACTATGTCTCTGGAAGAGCTGGATGAAGTGTCTGGGGAGAGTGAAGTCTGGGCATCCCTGCAAAAGCTACTGCCCCCGCGACCTGACCTCGGCTAAGCGGTAGAAAATGGATAGATGGATGGAATTGTGGACATCGTGTCCTCCGGGCCAAAGAGGAAAAGAACCATCCGGACTGTTATGGACGCAAAGTTCAAAAGCCAGCATCTGTAATGGTATGGGGCTGTCATAGTGCCAATGGCATGGGTAACTTACACATCTGTGAAGGCACCATTAATGCTGAAAGGTTTTGGAAAACATACGCTGCCATCCAAGCAACGTCTTTTTCATGGACGCCCCTGCTTATTTCAGCAAGACAATGCCAAACCACATTCTGCACGTGTTACAAAAGCGTGGCTTGGGAGTACAAGAGTGCGGGTACTAGACTGGCCTGCCTACAGTGCAGACCTGTCTCCTATTGAAAATTGCAGCCATAAAATTCAAAGTTAATGATTTGCTTAAAACAATAAAGTTGATCAGTTTGAACATTAAATATATTGTCTTTGTAGTGTATTCAATTAAATATATGTTGAACATGATTTGCAAATCATTGTATTCTGTTTTTATTTATGTTTAACACAACGTCCCAACTTCATTCGAATTGTGGTTGTTCTCTGCTTAGTTCACGAGGTAGGAGATTAGCACTTTTTCTACTGATGCTCTGTGGAATGTGTGTGCATGAGTTGAGGGTTTTGGTGTGTGTGCTACTCGTAATGAGCAGAGTGTCATTGTATGGCCATGGATACGGGTGAATTTCAGTCCAAAGAATCTTATTGTGTCCTGTCTGTCTCTGTGGGATCCTTCAGTTATTTCCCATCTAACTACACGTGAAATGAGCAAAGCTCACCTATTCAATTTCGCAGCTTTATGTTGAATTTTTTACAGTTTTGAATCACTGAATGGTGAGGGTCGTAGATGAGGAATTGGTGTGTTCTGTAGTGTAAAGGGGAGACATCCATCAAATCCATCTTTGCATGTGCCCACATAGTCGTGTGATAACGGCAGTACTGTATTCTCACGTCAGGGAAAGCAGCATTCCACAATGAGTAAGTTTCAGTGGAAGAGCTCTTGATTAAATTATAAATATTTCCTCAACGATACAGACAACGGCGGCACGGTAGACGACTGGTTAGAGCATCTGCCTCACAGTTCTGAGGACCGGAGTTCAATCCCCGGCCCCGGCTGTGTGGAGTTTTCATGTTTTCCCCGTGCCTGCGTGGGTTTTCTCCGGGCACTACGGTTTCCTCCCACATCCCAAAAACATGCATGGTAGGTTAATTGACAACTTTAAATTGTCCGTAGGTGTGAATGTGAGTGCGAATGGTTGTTTGTTTGTATGTGCCCTGCGATTGGCTGGCAACCAGTTCAGGGTATACCCCGGCTCCTGCCCAAAGATTGCTGGGATAGGCTCCAGCATGCCCGCGACCCTAGTGAGGAGAAGCGGCTCAGAAAATAGATGGATGGATGGAATACAGACAACAGATTCGGTGCACACAAAACCACACACCACAAACTCTATAATTTAGATGTAGGTTTATGCAATATTCAGGTCAATTTCATGCATCCATACACACACATGACCAAACAATCTAAAAAGCAAGAGGGTCAGGGAGAAAAACGAAAATGACATGTAGTTTTCTGACAAGCTGTACATGTCTTCCTTCATGCAAGGCAATGTTCTCTACCAGACAATCCGCAAGATATTTCTTAAACACAAGAACAACTATTACCGTAATTTCTCGTGTATAATGCGCACCCATGTATAATACGCACCCCCAAAGTTGACCTCAAAATTCTGGATAACCCTTCTACCTATGTATAGTGGATTTTTACAATGCATGATTTTGCTTCTACCCATATGATCAAAACATGAAGTATTATCTGTATTCTGTTAGTTTCTTTAAAGGATTATTCTGAAGTTAAGCACTTTATTTGAACACGTAATCCTTTTTTAAAAATTATTTACTTGCTCTTATTTTGAAATTCACAGCCCTACTTTTATTTAGTAAATGAGAAAACACACAGTTGTGCTCATATGTTTGATTACCCAGGCAGAATTTGTAAACTGGGTACAATTCTTTAAAGAAAAGATGAAGGACCAGACGAAACACATTTAATTTTATTTTAATGGGATTCAAATTAAATGGTCAAGCATTTCAGAAAAGCATTATCATAAAACAAAACATAACCATTAAGAAATTAATGATGGTTGTTGTTCATTCATCAGTAATATTAAAAAACAACAATTATATTTTACACATTTTGCCAGGGTATGTAAACTTATGAGCATAACTGTATATATATGCAGTCATACGTACCACCTGTCATATTGGAATGAAAGTGGAGGATACACCTTTTTTATAACCACTAGGTGGCGGTGGCATTTTGGAATGAAAGTGTACAGCTTTTTTATAACCACTGGATGGCGGCATACATTTATAAAATGTGAAGGTTTTTTCCAATTGCCCCTATACCTACGTATAATGCGCACTATTGACTTTTGACAATTTTGGGGGGGAAATGCGCATGATACACGAGAAATTACGGTACATACTACATGCACTAATAGGAACGAAGTTATGCCCTGGATTAAACTCAAAACATGACTATTTTTTAAAACAGTATTTTCCAGCTCCAGTGTCACTGTGCTAGCTCAGCTGCCCTAATGCACTCCTTAAAAAATAAAAAATAAACCTGCGGGCATGTTGTGCTACTAAATGTGGTGCAAACCCCTGTTACTTCAGTCACACCTAATTTTAATCTAAAGTAACTTGATACTGTCCTACTTGTATTACTCTGAGCCCACGGACACAAGTGAAAGGTCCAGCAAGTTAGGTGTCACCCCCTCCAAGGACCTTGGTTTATTAGGCACCACATTGGTCTATAGAGATAATACTGATAATATCATACAATAAATTAATTTAAATCAACACTTCCTATTGAGAAACCATTGTCCTTGTACTTCTGGGCTACGGTTATATACAAAGTGTCCCAAAAAATACACTTTCTTTTGTTTCAGGTGTCATTCGGACAGAAGTGAGACCATCAGCATTTGACAGCTTAGGCTTTCCAGTTTTAGCAAGCATATTTTTTGTCCATGGCTATTCAATAGACATTTGAGCGGTTTTGCAAAATTGGCACCTAGTAAGAAGTTTTTCTATCTCTGACTGCAGTTCAGCACCAGTTTGAGAAGCTTTATGTTCGGCACACTGCTCCAATGCCTAGTAAAATTTACGCAACCCATGGCAAGCTTCTCGAAAGAGGATCTGTTCTTGACAAGTAGCGGAAGGCCTAATACTACTACCGCTGATCGAAACACCATAGTCCGAGAGTAGGCGTTCATGCAAAGCCGGCAACAATTTCAAGTTGTGTAAATGTTTCAAGTGGGAGATTATTATGCTCAAGACCCTGAAGTCAGTACGCGTAGAACTTTATCACTCTACGAAGCAACTAACAAGCTAGTCAGTGAGTTACCTCCGATTTTTATCTCTCAGTGTTTTCTCTTAAACTTAAGAAAGGGTACAAAAATGAGTGGGGGAGCTGGACCAAATAAGAAGACAAAAACTTATATGACATTTTCGAAATGCGTATGCCTCATCTACCAGTCTGCTATCGCATTACCAAAAAACGGAAATGTGGAGCGGCATTTTAGGACTGTGCATGGAAAATACGACACTGACTACGCATCTCGCTAATTCACTTCAGTGCAAGTCATTGGAGTAAACTCAGGAAATGACAAATACATTTACATTGTTAATTATGTTGTGTTGTGCAAGATTGGTTCATGCGGTGATGCAAGGTACATCAACATACATTGGTGGTGAGTTGTGTCAGCGGCCCAGAATTTTAGCTCACTGGTAGCGCGCTGCGCTCTCAAACCGGACACATGGTCGCGGCCCCCACCCCCCCCAAAAAAAGGTTGATCGCGGGAGGTTGGCCACTTGAAAAGTAGATCTTGGGGCAAAAAGGCTTGGGCACCCCTGCTCTATAGAATTGCGAGAACTGGAACGAGACTGTTTATTGTGCAAAAACACAAGTGTACGTATGATTTACATAATTGCAGCACTTATCATGCCATTACTAGGAATCTAAGCAGTGCCACGCCCAGTGAGAGAAAAGCCAGTTGTCAAGGTAACTGAGCGAAGGTTCAGCGGGTGCGTGTCACCAGCCTTGAGAGATGATCATGGCTGGAAGAATGGGTGGAGGTTGCAGAGGTGTAGGTGGATTCACATCTTCACTGAACATACCTGACACACAGCATGATATAAAAGAAGAGAAAATATGTCATAACGGTGCATTTAACCACAGTCCAGTTGAGGCGCACCATGTTTGTTTACGCTCTGCTGGCTGCTCAACTGACTACTCAGACCATCAAGTTTAACAACTTAATCTATTTTCACTTCCTCGGGACATCATAAATCTCTTTTCCTCGTTTTCTGTCCTCATTTCACATCAACATTCTTCTCCAATATCCTCACAGCAACGGACAACACTGGGAAAAGTGTCCCACCACAATGTGAAGCCCTAAACTCACCCAAAAAAAACTTATTAGTAGAAGGTCTGCTTGGCTCAGAGTCTGGAGTGCAGCCGGAGCATGCATCATGGAATAAGGAATCGCATCGTGCAAATCAAGGCCTCGAGCCAGACAAGCGTTCCATACCTATTATTATTACACACTTGAATTTGGTCTGTGCAAATAGAGGTGACAAAATCATAATCAATGACATTACGCGCACTACACTTCAACAACTTGACTAGTATTAATCACTGTAATGTAACTTGCTTGTGAAATCACTTATAATGATTCAATGCGTATATTACAATGCAAATGCATTCACTGAAAAAAAAAAACCTGAGAACAAGCACAGCACTTATGCCGCCCGTCACTTTGCCAAGGCCACTGAGAGAGATGGCAGTATCCACGGCAACCAGTTAGCATCAACATTTCTTTCTAACCCCCATTAACCAATCACAAGCATCGTCTCCTACCTTGCTCAGTCAAAATAGATGTTTTACCACTGTGACCATCTCAATGTGTACTTGTATTTCTCCTTCGTTTACTTTCCTGACTGCGACTCCAGAAATAGATTTCCTGAAATCGGTATATTCTATTGATGTTAGGAGATACAGAGAGCTTATTTCTGAACCATTAAACTTAATTTTATGAATTTTATATCCCCTTCAACACCTCCCTCTAAGACTGCGGCAGATGCCATTTAAATGACCCATCCCTGTGGGAAAATAATAAAAATAACACTGCCTCAACGCTGTGAAGTGTGAAATGGCATGGAAATAAAGACAACACAAGATATTGTGTATTGCGTTTCTACTTTGCTCCAATGGGAATCAGCTCGCTGGCCATGTAAAGTATCTTACACATGCGCATATAGAAGTACCCTGTTTGCCTAACTATGTTTGAGGGCTCATGTGATGTTCCGATCCCACAAAGTGTATGATCCTGCAGGTACGCAGGAAGCAAATCCTACTGGGCTTTCTCACCTACTCCTTCACTTTGTCTTCATGTCATTACATGCAAAACTGCTTTACAGAGAAAATCTTTACACTAATACTTGGGTGTGCCTTTCAGAGATAGGGCCACCGAAAGATTTGCAGTAATAAGCTTTGTATAATATACTTTTTTTCATCGCTAAAGGTACATGTTACAGGTATGTTCTCAGATAAAGGACACGAAAGTAGTACCATTGAGGATACCACAGCAACGTCAACTCAATGTATTCCTAAAGGTGTAATGATATTTTGATTTTAATTAATTGTCATCGACACAAAGTCTGTCATAAATATCAGAGCAAACGTGCTAATGATTAATATGTTTAAAAATAATCTGACTTGAACAAATTTGACTTTATTTTTGACTCAATGAACTGCTTCCACATTTACATTTTGTTAGTTGAATGCAAAAATAATACATTAAGCCAACACTACCATATTTTTTTTTGTGTTTAACTAACAATATAAATCACGTGGATCTGGTTGACATGAAATAACTTATTTTTATTCACATTGCATTGATTATGACAGTTGAATATACTGTAATTATATAGTTTTCAAAAATATTTATTGAATAGTTCTATCTTCAATAATTCAAAACCACTCTGTTGTCAGTCACTTTTTATTGCCCCCTTAAATCATTGGGATTGACTCAGGTAGAACAAATTGATTTCCAAACATTATCCAAGATACTGTACAAGAATAACTTTTATTGTATTATATGTCGAGGTCCAGTGTGTTGTGTGTGTGTGTGACCGATTGCACACGTGTGCGTCTAAGGTTTATAGATAGAAGCCTGCGGACTAATAAAAACAAGATAAGTGTTGTGTCAATAGTTCAAGCTGGAGCCAATAATCGAAGAGGAATGAGCTCCCATGCCTGGCTCCTGTAGCTACACAAAACACGGTAAAGACGAACTGTCGAGGTAAAGGAAATTCAGCACATCCATTAACTCACACGGTGGCCAGGCTGTTAATACAGAAGGCCAGAGAGTTAACGTTAGAACCAGCACACTAACAGCTTGGCTGGATCTTAACCTGAGCGTGGGTTGCCTTGCCTCACACACAATATCCTGGAAAGACAATATTGATGCTGTGATATGGTAGTATATGATATCCATGCTATTTATAGACAACTACTCTTTTGCTCAAATGTAGAGAGTCAACATTGTCATTTGTTATAGTTCAAGAAAAAAAAGAGACAAATATGATTCCACCCATAGGAATAATAATAAAAAAGCACCTCCTCACAAAAATATTGGCAATGCTTGGAAGGAAATTGTTACAAAACAGCCTCTAGCATGACACTAGCAGACAGGAATCAGTAGTAAGTAATGATGACAAACCAACAAAAAATAAGTACACAAATACAGTATGTGCAATGAATAGAACTAGACTTTACACCGATCTGATCGGCTTGATCGGTATCGGACGATAATTAGCATTTTATGCTGATCGGATGATCGGTTTTAATGTCATAATTCGCCGATCCGATTAATGGTGTCATTGATCGGCTCCGCAAAAGACATTTACTCCGCGTCGCCATCGTGTACAGTATATTTCAAACCAAAAGCTAGTTTATTTTTAGCCTCGTCGTGTGTCTTTTTAAAACATGTCGGCAGTGTGGGACAGACAACACGTAATTCTACTGCAATAAAATATTATATAACGATACCACCACATCCCGTCTTTTATGATCACTGGTGTTTATCTTGTCAACTTAGACGCGACGGAATACACTCGTTACCATGGCGACGACAACAATGGATTGCGCCGTGTGTATTATAAGAATAAAACGGGGGAAATGTGTGCTGGGGCTCACCGATGCTCGGTAGAGGACTTTAATTCTTGAATTGCTTGAGGTATGTTGACGTACTGTTAATACGATATGGCTCGCAAGCAGGCAACAAAACTTTATGTAGCCTAGCAAGCTAGTCCTAGCACTAACGGTTGTACGCAAAAATGCCAGTGTTCTGTCGTATAATGCTTTAATGTTTGGTGTGTGTGAAGTACTTTAATTACAGTAAGTTAGCACTCATTATTTCTGTTATGTAATGTTGGTTTGACCTGACTGATTAGAATACATGACCTGAATAGAGAATACTTTTGAAGATACTCAGTATACAGTACACAAGTATATACAGTAAATGAACAAGTCATTTAAATAGACACATTGCTCCAACTTGTGATCGGATCTGTGATCAGTTATCGTTTTTTTTTAAACTCGGTGATTGGCCCCAAAAATCCTGATTTGGTAAAGCCTAAATAGAATGATATGAAATGTATACAGTATGTCCTTTCAGTGCACCTTAACTAACACTCAAACAAAATGAGACGCTACCAAGTATTCCTTTGCCATAACATTGCAGCTACTATTCAGGCATAAATGGGTTGTTGTTTTGTGAGTTTTGGGTCCGGTGCAGGAGAATCAAGGTGTGTGAACTTATTAGCCCGTGTGAAGAAGCCCCTCAAGGCTGCCAAAGCAGCAGCTGCAGCTTCTCGATACGAGTCAGACTGAACAACTTCATTTTGAGGACAAAACAAACTGAAATCTGAGAAAAAACGATTGAGAAAAAGTCTGACACACACATTTATGTAACACACCATTTCTTTAGAAGCTTGCGGATTAGCAGACATGAAACAAGATGTTTTCCTCAGAGAGGGAAGAATAATTCTGAATGGTGTCTTGCTGCTCTTTCGAACACTTCTGAATGCATCGTCTAAACAGGACAGCCCTCAAAGGTCACTGTAACTTTGCAGATTATCTGCATTTTACAACATGCTGTGGACATATTGTACGTCCTTTGTGATTGGATAGATAATTTGGGATCAAAGAGGAATTAATCAGAGGACAATTTGGGATAAAATGTTCTTCAATATGTAAAAGCTTTGTAATAAAACCCTTAAACTGAAACTAATTAATCAAAGTAGAAAAAAGATTTCTTCTACAGGGCTCCCACTACAGTTGTTTATTGGCAGGTAAACACAAATTGACAGCAGCAGTAAATGTGCACTTTAAAAACAAGAATGTCCCGACCCGATCATGCGATTGAAAATCGGGGGTGATCACGTGATTTTCAGCTGATCGAGATTGGGTGAAAAAGATCGTCTTTATTCATTTTCTTACGTTTTAAAAATAATCCAAAGGGAAAAATATCAATTTAGAGTCTTCAATTAATGCATGTTTTTGGGATGTGGGAGGAAACCGGAGTGCCCGGAGAAATCCCACGCAGGCACGGGGAGAACATGCAAACTCCACACAGGTGGGGCCGGGGATTGAACCCGGGTCCTCAGAACTGTGAGGCTGACGCTCTAACCAGTCGACTACCATGCCTTTTTTTTTTTCTATTTTTAAAATACCACTTGGGGCAGGATCTCATCCCCGACCTGGAGGGCACACCACCCTTTTCCGACTGAGGACCATGGTCTCAGATTTGGAGGTGCTGATTCTCATCCCAGCCGCTTCACACTCAGCTGCGAACTGCTCCAGTGAGAGTTGGAGATCACAGCTTGATGAAGCCAACAGAACCACATTATCTGCAAAAAGCAGAGATGCAATACTGAGGCCACCAAACCGGACCCCCTTTACGCCTCGGCTGCGTCTAGAAATTCTGTTCATAAAAGTTATGAACAGAATCGGTAACAAAGGGCAGCCTTGGCGGAGTCAAACCCTCACCAGAAACGAGTCCGACTTACTGCCGGATATGCGGACCAAACTCTGACTCCGGTTGTACACGGACCGAACAGCCCGTATCAGGGGGTTTGGTACCCCATACTCCCGAAGCACCCCCCACAGGACCCCCCGAAGGACACGGTCGAACGCCTTTTCCGAGTCCACAAAACACATGTAGACTGGTTGGGCGAACTCCCATGCACCCTCGAGGACCCTGCCGAGGGTGTAGAGCTGGTCCACTGTTCCACGGCCAGGACAAAAACCACACTGCTCCTCCTGAATCTCAGATTCGACTTCGTGACGGAACCTCCTCTCCAGCACCCCTGAAAAGACCTTACCAGGGAGGCTGAGGAGTGTGATCCCCCTGTAGTTGGAACACACCCTCCGGTCCCCCTTCTTAAAAAGGGGGACCACCACCCCAGTCTGCCAATCCAGAGGCACTGTCCCCGATGTCCACGCGATGTTGCAGAGGCGTGTCAACCAGGACAGCCCCACAACATCGATAGCCTTTAGGAACTCTGGGAGAATCTCATCCACCCACGGGGCCTTGCCACCGAGGAGCTTTTTAACCACCTCGGTGACCTCAACCCAGAGATATGAGAGCCTGCCTCAGAGAATCCAGACTATGCTCCGTCATGAGAAGGTGTGTCGGTGGAATTGAGGAGGTCTTCGAAGTATTCTCCCCACCGGGTCACAACGTCCCGAGTCGAGGTCAGCAGCGCCCCATCCGCACTATACACATTGTTGATGGTGCACTGCTTCCCCCTCCTGAGACGTCAGATGGTGGACCAGAATTTCCTCAAAGCCGTCCGGAAGTCTTTCTCCATGGCCTCACCGAACTCCTCCCATGCCGATTTTTGCTTCAGCGACCACCAAAGCTGCATTCCGCTTGGCCAGCCGGTACCCATCTGCTCCCTCAGGAGTACCACAGGCCAAAAAGGCCTGATAGGACTCCTTCTTCAGTTTGACGGCATCCCTCACTGTTGGTGTCCACCAACGGGTTCGGGGATTGCCGCCACGACAGACACCGACCACCTTACGGCCACAGCTCCGGTCGGCCGCCTCAGCAATGGAGGCGCGAAACATGGTCCACTCGGACTCGATGTCCCCGGAACATGAGCAAAGTTATGTCGGAGGTGGGAGTTGAAACTCCTTCTGACAGGGGATTCTGTCAGACATTCCCAGCAGACCCTCACAATACGTTTGGGCCTGCCACATCGGACCGGCATCTTAATGCTACACTCTTTTCTGTAAAACATCCAAACAGTTATTATTAACATTCCATACACCAACATATTCCATAGTGTGTGATAATTTTGTATTTGAGCTTCTATTACTGGAAAAAAGGTTTATGTATAGGACAAGTACAATTATTTGAAAGAAGCAGTTTTGCAGGTCCATTTTTTCATTTTCAGTGTATTTTTTCATAGTCTTGTAGTCTTAACACAAATCAGCATTTGTACTGTCCATTCCACCTTTATCGTTCAGGCAATGGAAGAGGCAATCCAATACGTGACATTATTAGATCAGGAGCAATTTCCTGAGCCAATCCGATTACAAGCATACTGACCCTGTGCTGCTTTCGAATTATGTTATTACTGTGATTTACATGATCAGGAAAAACTACTTTTAACAATACAATGCTCCAATATAATTTAAGAACTTTTCAATCACTCACAAATGCATCATGTGATTCCTCATTCAGTTTCATGTACTGTGAATTCACTGGAATAATAATCAATTGCATAAACTGTGATTATCATGTAAACAGGTGTCTAACAACATAATTGATAAGCAGGCTCATGATTTTCAGCTATGTTGTTTGGAGGCTGCCCGGCAAGCAAACAAGTTAAGAGACATGCAGTGTGAGTGTGTGTCCCTCACCAGTGTGAGGTAGAGAACAGACAGAGCTTCAAGGGAAGCATGCAGTAAAGAGAGACAGTCAGTCTATCAACCACCAGTCAGCAGTGGAGCTCCCGGCTCCCATTCATCCCTCAGATCCACCCTTGGTACAAACACACAGACAAATCATGGAAATGTATGTGTGTGTGTGTGTGTGTGTGTGTGTGCAGATAAACCAAATTAACTGTCCCTTCCAAAGTCTTCCAACACAGTTGGAAGACTAACACTAATCCAGCTACTTGTTAACCTCGGCGGTTTACTCGTATTGTGTATGTAATGTAAGTACCGTAATTTCTCGTGTATAATGCGCACCCATGTATAATACACACCCCCAAAGTTGACCTCAAAATTCTGGAAAACCCTTCTATAATAATTTTGCTTCTACCAATATGATCAAAACATGAAGCATTATCTGTATTTTGTTAGTTTTTTTCAAAGAATTATTCTGAAGTGAAACACTTTATTTGAACACGTAATACTTTATTTTTATTTACTTGCTCTTATTTTGAAAGTTCACAGCCGTACCTTTATTTAGTAAATGACAAAACAGTTGTGCTCATATGTTTGATTACTCAGGCAGAATGTGTAACGTGTACATTTCTTTAAAGAAAACACAAAGGGCCAGGCGAAACACATTTCAGTTCTGGAGGTAATCAGGTTTCGGTGTGATCAGTGAAAATTGTGATTAACCACAATTAATTAATGATTTAATAAGGGGGGTTGTCATGGTCTGTGCCCTGCAATTCCTTTTTGGAACTTGGGTGGCGCTTTGTGCCTCGCATTTCCCTCTCTCTTGCCCTCTCCAGCAGTCATCACCTCCTCGCCCGCGCATCTGTTCTCAATCAGGACTCATCACTGCCTGCATGTAAGCCTGCCAGATCCAGGAATCCAGTGCCAGAGTATTAACACTCGCCCGTGGTACAAAGCCCGACTCTCGTGATTCCTTGTCGTGTTCAATTGATTACTTGGCTTACCACGTGTACTGATCCTCTTGCGTTGTGTTTCACATCCAGTGTTCCTTCCGTTTCACCCGCTTCGCTGCCCGTTCCAGTCACGCCGTCCTGCTCTTTCACCTGCCCTCGCTCCCGCTTCCTGCACGTTCCTTGTTCCGACGGACCGCCATCACGCCTCGGATATACTACCCCTGAGCTACCCTCAAATAAACCACTCATCTACTTTCTCCGCCGCCGTCTGCTTTTGGGTCCAGTCCAATATCATACGATTACTCATCATGACGGGGTCATTACTTTTTCCACAGAGGGCCAGGAAACTGAATATTTTTTTCCTTAATAAATGACATCACCATTCAAAAACAGCATTTTAAGTTCACTTGGGTTATATTTGTCTGATATTTACATTTGTTTGATGATCTTTATCATTAAAGTGAGAAAACTATGCAAAAATATAATTTGAGAAGGGGCCCACTACTTTTTCATGGCACTGTATTTGTTGAATTGACTTTTGATCTGTTTGTTTGTATAACTTGTAAAAAGTGAGAACATATCTGGCTTGTGTCTTAAGAGCATATAGTAGCATAATACGTCCAGTATCCTCGAGTGATCTCTCTAACAGAATTGATCGCGGACAGCAACAACAAACACTCCATATCAACAAGTGATTGAAAATGCTAGCAGACTGTTGAGGCAGGGTACAGGTAGAATCATATACACCAATACTCTTTCTATGTGTATTTGAAAAAGCAATCAATCGTGATCCTCGTATACTGTAGATTTACATTCACTGGCCACTACACCTGCACATAATGAACTCCAACACAAGAAATATATCACAAATTGTCTTACAAAATCCATTACACCTTTCGAATTATCGTATTTACGTACATGAGAAGAACAACATTAAAAACAGTTTATGCAGCTATATATATATTTTTTTAATTACTATCTCTCCAGCAGTATAAATAAGAATTAAGTACAGTATATATGGCTTAGCAAAAGCATTGTGTAAATGTGTCTAATGTTGTGATTGCTGACTGTATCTCTTTCAACTGTGAATAATCTGTCTGGTTTCTCAGTTTGGACAGTTCAAATTGTGTTTAAAACTAAACTCATTTTGGTTCATTTCGCTCATGAGTACTCCTGAGAGGTAACAGCATGGTTTCACCAGGGGCGATTAAGATTCCCCGTAGCACACCAGCCTTTAGTCCTCCAAGTCCTACAAGCATTCCATTTGGCTCAAGCCACAGGAACCAAACAACACAAGGCAGGCTCCCATGACTCCATTTTCTTTCTTTGGTGCCATGGTAAATGTGATGCAGAAAGTTCAGCTCAGTTTTTTGTGACAGCTGTAAGAAAATAAACTAACAGTGATTTCCTAATGGAAGGCTTCCTGAAGTAACAAGCGAGATTCAGAGATTGAAAATGAACTACACATTGTGAAGAAATCCCAAACAAGATATTGACAATAATCCTCTTACAATAGGCTGCAGTTCTTTGCCGGGGGAACAATACGCAGTTCTCTGCTCAATTGAGCTGCATACTAATTGGGTGATTATGAGGTCTAATTATCAGATAGCACTTGTCAAGGGGAAGCTGTGCAGTTTGCCCCCAGGACAATATGCAAAACAGAGACAACTGTTGTTCTACTCAAATGACACTCAGGACTCTCACTGTCCATGATACGGTAGTTTAAAGGAGACCACTTACTGACAGGTAGACATGCAACTACAGTGTAGATAATATAAATACACTAGATGTGAACCTTAAGAGTGATTAAACCCCATTGAAGTCATTGTCCTTGCCACATATTGTAAATACATAATGAGTGGTAGATGAAATATGCATATTCTCTGAGGCGGCACATAGCAGCTGGATGAGAGAGGATTTTACCGAAAGGATATGCACTTGCCGAACTTGTGTCTCTCAGAACAATGACGGGAAATGTGTATGTGCTTCCAGGACAGGAGTGGACGCGTTGTGAGCGGTGCTCCAACGTCCACATAAAATGAATCAAATGCTGCTTTCAGCTGTGGCTTCAGGAGGGAGCTTGTCCATATTGCCAATCTTATACACTGTTAATAATTCAACATTTAATATAGAAACAGAGAGGCAATGTGGGGAGAAAAACAGCAGTGAATTATTGATTTGTATCTCTAATCTTGTCTTTGTATAAGAAGACAGTGATATAGTGGGAAATATGGAATTTTTTTTATCTTGCTAACTTCCTCTCCCTTGAGAGTATTCTCAATTAATTTAAATAATTTTATTGCTGCTATCTTTAGAAACTGGTTAAATTTGCATCAAGGCAAAACTGTAACCTTCAGCCAAACACTCTTTACATTTCTTCCTCTTTCAATTTTCACTCCTCACTGCTGTGATGTATTGTAGGGTTTCAGAATGAGGCCCCTGAGGCTTTTGTCTCCTGCCCTCCAATTACCACCAATCTCACCTCGCTTTTTCCTCACGTCTGTCATTATTAGACATCTACTACCCCTACCTCCACCAAAATCTACCATCAATATCATCTCTAGGTACTCATTTGTAAAGAATTCAATGCAGGAGAGGCATCGAATAATACACTACGTGCACTCAGTATAGTGTTTATTATTGCGGTTGTAGTTTTCAGTGGTGTAGAACTGTTTTGCATTACACTAACTACCAAAATGTTTAGAATATTTTAGTAACTGTAATGTAGGTAAATAAAGCAACCAAAATATTATAAGCAAATCTAAATGAGATGTACAGCAGTTCCATATCACTACAATAATATGGTTCTATTAAAATACAGCAGATTGATTTGATGTCTGGTGAACAAAGAGATATATAATCATGTGCTCCCTATGACTGGTACATTTTCACAGCATTTTCCTGCATGCGAGCCAGTGTGAAGAAGGTTCTGGCAGCCTCCCAGGAATGTTGCAGTTAAGGACACCATCAATGACAAATAGATCCTCAGATTCAGAGGAAATAAAATGAGGGAATTGATCGCTCAGACTTATTTCAAGAGCTAAAATCAGAGTGGCAGCACAGTGTGATGACTTTAATTAACTATGTTTTTTTCTCATTTTCCAACACATTTATAACAATGTGTTTGTAGCAAGGTGGACAAAGTGTAATAATTTCATTTCATTGGTTGGTTTTAATTGCAGAGCCAAAAACAGCAGAAATACCATATGGCACTGCTGTCATCACCTATAGTTCACAATAACACACACCCCTTCGGTAGCACACAGCATGTCTGCAAGTGTGTGCAGCTACAGTGTGAGAAGATTAAAAACAAAACTCAAGCATGGAGAAGGTTGCATGTTTTTAATAATATTATTCTTTCCCATTCCCACATTGCTTTGTTTTTTCCCACTCATTGTTGTGGCAAACAGAGAATGTGCAACAAAACTGTTACGTTTTTCAGTGAATTATGTAGGGGATTGTACAAAAAGTTTAAACTGGACTCTGAATGCTCTTTGGATATGTCAAACCCCACCAGTAACATACCACAAACATATTTCATAAAATCAGAAAAATAATAGTTTGTTATCCACAGAGGAAAACGGTGGTCAGTCATTTCTGGGATTGAATTATTATGTTTTTTTTTCCTGACATCCTAACTCCCAACTAGGGATGTATGATAACGTTTTTTTCTTCTCCAAACTGATAACGATACCATTAACCGATCATTTTTTAAATAGTTTATATCAGAGGTCTTCAACGATTTCCAGGCCAAGGACTCCCAAGCTGAAGCGCGGACTCCCTATTTATTTATAATTGTATATAATGGTGTTTTATATCAAACTAGTTGTGTAGTAGAATACATTTTTATTCAAATAAAATATAATTAAAATAGTATTCAATAATGTCATATTATTTATCATATCCAGTATTATACTGTATGTACATAACCTGTAATATACTATAACGATAAGAATAAAAGAATGCCTTTTTATTGTTGCTTTACACAACTGAAATGAAATTGTAGAGATGTGATGTAGAAATGTACTTTGTTATTGTGAAATCAATACTATAGTATTGATAATGCAATGAACCTTTTTTTCCTTCTCAAACTTGAATAATACACAGGTTCAAATATTCAAATTTTTTTTTTATTATAAAGTGCCGTAAAACAGGCCAAAAAAATGTCATTCAACACACCAGAGAAAGGAGTAATGTTAACAAGACGGACAATGAATAAATGGATTAAAAATAAATAAATTGCAAACTATGTGAAATCAGGCTTCAAAATAGTCAAGAATTGAGACATTCTTTGAGCTTCCTGACTCTGTGGGTGCTCTCAAAATCCCGCCTCCTGCTGCCAATCATATACTTCTATTGCGACCCGTCTGCGTGCAGGGAGAGGAGCGATGCAAATACAGTGGGTGCGGAAAGTATTCTGACCACCTTAAATTTTCCACTCTTTGTTATACTGCAGCCATTTGCTAAAATCATTTAAGTTCATTTTTTCCTCATTAATGTACACACAGCACCCCATATTGACAGAAAAAAACAGAATTATTGAAATTTTTGGAGATTTAGTAAAAAAGAAAAACTGAAATATCACACAGTCATAAGTATTCAGACCCTTTGCTCAGTATTTAGTAGAAGCACCCTTTTGAGCTAATGCAGCCATGAGTCTTTTTGGGAATGATACAAGTTTTTCCCACCTCGATTTGGGGATCCTCTGCCATTCCTCCTTGCAGATCCTCTCCAGTTCTGTCAGGTTGGATGGTGAACATTGGTGGACAGCCATTTTCAGGTCTCTCTAGAGATGCTCAATTGTGTTTAAGTCAGGGCTTTGGCTGGGCTATTCAAGAACAGTCACGGGGTTGCTCTGAAGCCACTCCTTCGTTATTTTAGCTGTGTGCTTCTGGTCATTGTCTTGTTGGAAGGTGAACCTTCGGCCCAGTCTGAGGTCCTGTGCACTCTGGAGAAGGTTTTCGTCCATGATATCCCTGTACTTGACCGCATTCATCTTTCCTTTGATTGCAACCAGTCGTCCTGTCCCTGCAGCTGAAAAACACCATGCTTCACTGTTGGGGCTGTATTGGACAAGTCATGAGCAGTGCCTGGTTTTCTCCATACATACCGTTTAGAATTAAGGCCAAAAAGTTCTATCTTGGTCTCATCAGACCAGAGAATCTTATTTCTCACCATCTTGGAGTCCTTCAGGTGTTTTTTTAGCAAACTCCATGCGGGCTTTCATGTGTCTTGCACTGAGAGGCTTCCGTCGGGCCACTCTGCCATAAAGCCCCGACTGGTGGAGGGCTCCAGTGATGGTTGACTTTCTAGAACTTTCTCCCATCTCCCGACTGCATCTCTGCAGCTCAGCCACGGTGATCTTTAGGTTCTTCTTTACCTCTCTCACTAAGGCTCTTCTTTCCCGATTGCTCAGTTTGTCCGGACGCCCAGCTCTAGGAAGGGTTCTGGTCATCCCAAACATCTTCAATTTAAGGATTATGGAGGCCACTGTGCTCGTAGGAACCTTAAGTGCAGCAGAATTCTTTTTGTAACCTTGGCCAGATCTGTGCCTTGCCACAATTCTGTCTCTGAGCTCTTCAGACAGTTCCTTTGACCTCATGATTCTCATTTGCTCTGACATGCACTGTGCGCTGTAAGGTCTTATATAGACAAGTATGTGACTTTCCTAATCAAGTCCAATGATTATAATCAAACACAGCTGGACTCCAATGAAGGTATAGAACCATCTCAAGGATGATCAGAAGAAATGGACAGCACCGGAGTTAAAATATGAGTGTCACAGCAAAGGGTCTGAATACTTATGGCTGTTTGATATTTCAGTTTTCCTTTTTTAATAAATCTGCAAAAATGTCAACAATTATGTTTTTTCTGTCAATATGGGGTGCTGTGTGTACATTAATGAGGGAAAAAATTTACTTTAATGATTTTACGAAATCGCTGCAATATAACAAAGAGTAAAAAATTTAAGGGGGTCTGTATACATTCCGTACCCACTGTAACACACGCTTTCACGGGCCACAGAGTCATTCTGCCCCTTTGTTTCCGTTGAAATTCAGCAGGCCGTTAAGCGGTGAGGGACTTATCAGCTGCAACGCATCGCGCGGAGAAGGAGGGGTGGGGGGATTCCGTGGTGCACCCGTTGCAAGATGCAGCCATCGGCGGCCACAGCTAGACGATTTTTCCACCCTCGTCTTCCTGGCCTGCGACCAGGTTGCTGAAAGTCCTTCGCTGTTGAACGGAACCTTCGCCGTATACTCTAACCGCTGTCAGGTTGGCATGGGGCCTCAGGGTCACAACACAACAGGCATGCAGCTAGACGGCAGAGACGTGAGCCCAAATAACACCAAACACATTGCACTTTTGGGTTTCGAGTTGTGGGCATACCTTAATGGGAAACTCCACGCTATACTGGTAGAACTGGGTCCATTATGAATGAGAAGTGGCAATTCTGCCGGACAGCCACTGCATGGAATAAGGGCGCTTGGTGTTGATACAGTGGGCGACAGACAGATATCGCGAGGATAGTTTTTAATCCGCCCACAAAATCAGGAAAATGTAGAAGAGGAAAAAGAGTTTTATCAGTCTTTGCAATTGTTTTCAGCACTTCAAAATTATGTAATGTATTTAGAAAAAAACAAGGATTTACGTTTCAAGGCAGTTTAAATGATATAAGAACGGATGATCATTCATTTCGATGTTTAATGAAATAAATTAGAATTTGCCACTGGGCGCAGAGTGCCGGGGGCGAGGAGGCGTGTTGGTCCTGAGCAAGCTGACAAACGCGCATCATTAGGGGATGATCGCTCGCGCTTGCCCTGTCGAATGAAGGAGGGTCATTGCGTGTTTTGATGTTAATTCCATTTGTAGATGATCTAACTTATTGTCCAGTGAGAAAACGTTGGAAAGGAAGATGCATAGGAGCGGCGTTCTGCAGGGGTTAGCTTTTACCTGAGTTGTTAGCCCACCGCGACAACCGTGCTTCTGCAAGGCCAAACAACCACCCCCCTCCCCCCGCTTCTCTGTCGGCTTGAGCTGCCACGTGAGTCCGCTACTTTGTAGCTCACTGGGTCTTGCCAAGAGCTGCGCTGAAAAGGACGTAAACTGTTGAGAGCGTCGTAGTTACGAACTCAAAAGTCACTGGATGATCGTGTGAATATTGACTGTTTTTGGTGTCGTCGGTGAAGAATTTTGGTAAAAATATCCATGACTGTCACAAGCCAATGCAGCAGGAGTAGCAGCTCTCGACCACCACTCCGCTGTATGAGGCGGCTCTTGTTATCAGTCCAGTTTTTTCGATGTCAAACCGATCAGTGTGCCGTCATTTCCCCCCCCCCCCTCAATATCGGGCTGATAGTATCAGGCTTGCATTGCTACCTGACCCTCCCATGATCAGTCCGATAGTTATCGTGCATCCCTAATCCCAACCATACTATTTGATGTGAACTCAATTGCCAAGTCGAAATGTGGCTGTTGGGTGCAGTCACAAGAGGCAATCTATTTCATGCCTGAGCCCACTTGACACCTTAAGTATGGAACATTTGGCTTGTGTTTGATGAACTGATGGCAAACCCAAAAGGGCAGAATGCAATTTGAGTGCAGGCTGAGGAAGGAGGAATCTCGGCCAAGTACGTCGTGGTTCGAATGGCCAAGTGCTAGTACTCCGTTCGTGTTTATGGACCAAAGCATCTGTTATAACCTTTACAAATATTAACTTCTCTCCTAATAGGGCAGCTAAAACCAACTGACACACATACGGGAAACGACCCTTCAGAGGGCCATGTTGTTTCTGGGCGGTCTCTGGATTTAGGCCATGCAGTCAAATTGATGGGTTAGATGCAACAGAACCTGATTCAACTATTGGCAGACAGCCAAATATCTTTATTAAGCTCAACGCTGATGAAAAAAAATAAACTGCCTCATTGAAGAGGTTGACATCATACTTACAGAGGTTACTAATGCTCAACAAAAATACCCCTGGGAGTCCCACAGCTGAGTCTTAAATAGAGCAGATCTTACATTCCAGTGCCATCCATGCTTCAGATTGTGTGGATCTCTGGTTGGTTTAGAGGATTTATACTTTTTTTTTTTTTTTTTAATCTAACTTTTCCAGGATTCTTATTTTCATTTGAGCCAAGGTTGGGGATCGAGAAAACAAATAAGTGTTCATCTCGAGCATTAGGGTTAATCTTTGAAGAGATTAGAAGTAATCGGGGAGGTTATAAGGTCATAACCAAGGCTGAGATATAAATGTACACTAGGTCCAATAATCATACACTTGCCTTCGGTCTTTATAACCTTTCAGGAACCCACATAAAAAGATGAGAGATATAATCTTGACCTTCTGAGGTAGACCTCTCTTTAACTCCTTTGCAATATAATCTCCAAACACATCATCACCATCACTGTGTGTTACCACAGCTCCCCTTCACTGAATATTTTTACTGCCCTTTTTGTTAACCCTGCTTTTACACCAGTGTAAATCCTCAGATTCCTGACAAATGCCTTAATTTTTAAAACACTGGTGTAACCTCACCATTTAAAGTCTTCTAAAGCAAACCATGACTCTCTCACTACCCCCCAGCCGATCTACTTGCGTCTCCTCCTCAACTTCATTCAGGTGAGATCTAATTCACTGATGAATAATGGATTGGTGGATAGAAGAAATGTGAGGGTTCTTTTTCCTTCTCAAAAGTGATGGCTGTAGTGCTAATACAGGGTAACATGCATTGGAGATGAGCCTAGGGACCTCCCACTCACTTTGTCTGTCTGACGCCCGAAGCATCTCTCTACTACTCTTCTCTATCGGTTTATGCCTTTTTTTTTTACCTGCACGCAAGCTACGAGATCCATTTAGGATTGCTCTGCATCGTTTTTTGTTCAATTTTCTTGCTTCATTTTGTCCATAATTGTCACATAGGACATAAACAAGTTTACTGCTGGATAGCTTTTTGACCAATTACCTATCACCCTTTCATCGTTCATTACCTCAATTCCATTACTTCCTGACCTTGGGAGAGAAATCTCATGCTTGCATTGACCCTGACCCTCCCATGCTCACCTCCTCTGTAATACCCTTAGAAGCCTCATCAAACAGACAGCTGCATCAAAAAAGCCCCCTCCCTCCTGTACTGCTTTGTTGGCTTCAACATGGCACCTAAACCTGGTCTAGTACAATTAAAGCCACCCTTCAAAAGAGAAAAGAGCTTACATATACTGTGGCAGTATATGTGAGGCACCAGCATATTCAACAGGGTCCATTTATTCTATACATCTTATTGTCTAATGGCACCAGGATGTTGAGGAAATGTATCAAACCCATCAATTAGCATTGGGAAGTAAGAATCCCATCAATAATGCAGCCTGATGAGTGACCCTGGCTGCCCTGAAACTGTCTTGCTGAGCACTCCTGTCTGTCTACCTGATTGGCAGCGTGTGTGTCTGGCTACATTGCTTAATGCATACGTCCAACTGTACACCTGACAACAACTGTCTGTCTTTATGACACACAATTGAAAAAATATATTGGCCATTTGTAAGACAAAAACACACTAGCTTATGTGGCAAATGAAGATTAGCCTCAAAGGGTGCCGCTGAGACGGTAATAACAGATATTCCATCATACTAATCAGCCTAGCTTCTCATTATTTTGGTCAACAACAGGTGACTAAATGCCAGGTGAGCCACAATAGAGGAGCTCAATGGCTGCTGCCTGGAAGGTGAAAGAACAATGGAAAACACATATGTTCAATTACTGATATGAAACATGATTGTATCTTAAAATTCATTACTATTCCAACTATCAGTCTTGTATCCTGCTCGATTGTAATGATTACAAACACTTTGTCTAGAAATGATGACCACTCACATAAATGTTATTAATACTTCACAACCTTAAGGGGTGCAAAACAGCAGTCTTATCTCTCATCAAGGAGAACAAAAATAATTTAGACACCTCTTAATTAACTACTCCATTAATTAGAGTCGTGTTTCCTAAATTTTATTGAACCAAGGCATATATTTTTACATTCCAAAAATTATACAGCACACCACCAAACAAAAATGTCATAAAACGTATTTTCTATATGCTAAAATAATGATAAGCTTACCTCAATTTACTCAAAAACTTACTCAGAGTGAATTCTGGGCATGTTTAGTTCAACACAATACTGATGCGATAATATGGCAGATATTAAAGAACGAGATACACCCAGTGAGATTTTCAACAGCTCTGAGTATCTCTCTTTTTTGTTTTAATTTTTTGCAGATGTAACGGTTGCGATCGTGCACCGTCCAGCCACTCAGGAATTTGAATCCGTGTCGCCACCACATCACCGGTTGGAAGTCGAGTGAAAGCCCTGGGCCGCCAAGTCAGTGGCCAGCACCCTCTTTTAAGGATTGGAGAGTGAGGTTTCTCAAAGTAACGCGACCCTAACAAGGATAAGCGGTGTTGAAAATGGATGGATGGATGGTTTCTCAAAGTACTGTACATTCGCACCGTACCATCCGTTATACACACATGCTTGAAAAGATATACTAAAGCTAAAAAAAAAAATATATATATATATATATATTTTTTTTTTTTAAGACCAATTAAGTGTAACTGCATCATTTCCCCTGGCAAAATTGATGATCTCTGTTGGCTCACTAATGTGCCATGGCACAGTGGTTGGGAATCATTGAATGAGAGAATGTGATTGACCACATAGGTCAGTTTAAATCTGGATTATTAATCAAACCAAGACATTTTGGACTATCCTAAGCTTTCAACTTTGTGGGAACACTTTGGGGAAGGCTCTTTTCTGTGCCAGCATGCCTGCCTGAGTGCATAATTGCAAGGCTCTATGAGTTTGGTGTGGAAGAACTCAAACATATTTGGGATGAACTACAACAGAGCGAAGTTCTCTCTCAGGTCCAACATCAGTGACCTCTTACCTCACAAGTCTTCCTGAAGAGTGTAGGCTGAAAACAGGGGACCAATGGCATACATTTTGCCCTATTCACAAATGTTTGCCCATGTAGTATAATTACTGGGGTGGGACGTAACATATTGGAGGCAACATACATTTACAGTAAATCCAATTAATTTTTACTCTAAATTATAAAACAAAATAATAGGCATGCACACAAAGCAATATGAGCATCCTATTTTTACCCATGGCTCCACTTTTTTATAGTATTATTGATTTGACTACATAAACCATGAAAAGCCCTGTAGGAATATTGCTGACAGACGAGCCACATGAGACCAGTGAAAAGACAGAGAGGTTTACGACTCTTATTTTGACTTATCATAGTCATTACAATTTGGTCTTTGCTTGACGTGAGTCATGCGCTCCCTGAGAATCAAAGACTTTTGATTCATATGGCAATCCATTCCTGTCACAGACAGTGCCATGTGTATATGTGCATGCCCACATCATCACATGTCATGATATGGCAAAGGCATCTGTAGAGCAGGGCAATAAATGGGTGATTGGAGCGAATGAGTCAGGGGGTGACTTAAAAGATTAGAATATGCTTCATAAACATAATAATTTATGGGCTATGGAGCAAGTGTACTTGCACGCAGATTCCTGTTAAAGCTGGGTTTTAATTATGCAGCGCTTTTGTTGTCAGCTCGTTAATAGTCAGCGGAGCTAATTGAATTAAACTAAAGCATAACTCACAGTAAAGGTTTACAACAGTAGGAATCAGAGATCCAACCAGCTTTTCCTGCCTTAATCTTGCTTGCTTCAGAACATCGGGACAATGGTGTTTTGATTACATGGTGTTTTGATTGATCTACACAAGAACCAATAAAGGGACAAGGGAAAGAGGCCAAAATGATCTTAACGAGGGGCGAGAGGGTAAAACAGAGGCTCACAGATACAGTAACGTCCATGTGTTTGTCTACAACAAGCCCTCTTAATTACTGTATATTCATCTGAGTAATTAATGTGCTTACAAGAGGAGAACATTTTATCTCGCACAAATAGAAATAAGGCCAAATATGTCCATTCAAACATTGTCTGACTCGTTGTATATGTGTTTTACATAATATAAATCAGTTAAAGTGATGAGTATACAATGCCCTCTAAAAAAGCTTGATGTGCTGGCGGCACACAAAACCAACAACAAACCTCCATCTTTTCAGTCAAGGAACACAATATGCATATTAATCAAAGTGAAATTATCGTCCCAAGTGTGCTCGATGTTAGATGAGAAAATAGTGTGTACAGTGGAACCTCTAAAATTTAAAAAAATTGTTAATCCAACCAAAATTTCCAGGACAAATATGCCTCAAAAGTTGCATGAAACGTCTGTGCTGGAAAACCCGTCAGGCAAATAACTTTTAGTTAGATTTGTTAAAAGAGTGATTATGACCAGTAGTACTTGATAAATGTGATCTGTGAAAAAAATCTGCCTTCTCTGGCCCCATCTTGTGCCTCTAATTTGATATAGCTGGCGTCGGAGCAAAACCTCCTTTTCATATTTTTTCTAAGGTCTGTTATTATCACGCATTATTGGCAAATCTTGGTGTTGAAAATGCAATGTTAATGGCTCAACAAACATGCCGTTTTTTTGGTTTCCTGAAAAGTGATAGTTTTGGAGATGTGAGGATTTCGCTTTGTTCGAGAAAAACAAAAGAAACCACTTCGATCAAGAAAAACAAACAATCAGAGACAGCAGGCGTGACTTACGAGGTGTCAATCATTTGTCACGCATTGGTGGGCACACTCATCTCAAAGCACACTGCCATGTCCTCGCGCTTACCTGTTACTTCATTACCCCCAAAAAAGGACCTCATTCGTAATCGAGTGTTGCTACTATAACACTAAATGTTATAGTTTTGAAGTGATCTTTTTTGCGAGGTGGTTTCTTGCAAACCTCCCCTTTAACCACTACATTCTTTAAAATTGATTATATAGTTATTACAGGTTTTATTAAGGCAACAGTTTGACTAGTGTCCCAAATGGATTGCATCTATCTTAGAGGTTCTACAGTATAATAAAACTTACATATTGTATTTGTCTATTTCATCCGATTACTGGTTGCTAATGGCCAATATCATACTTTTCCAATACAATTTGCCCTTATTCAACTTTAATAATGGTTGGGAAATTGTGTGTAGTGTATAAAAGCAGAAAATGCTTCTGCAATATTTTATCACGTTTGTCTTCAGGAACAATATCTCAACCACAGAAAAATGTGTTTGGTTCAAGTCAAGAACAACACTAGCGGGATCTGCTGCTGGCTTCATAACACAGCTTCTCTTTTTAAAAAACACCAAACGATACATCACAAAAATATCTTCCACAAAAAATATCATTGTTGATATTCAAGCATTTGTGTACTTTCTATGTGCAAAGATTTTGACTTGGAGAGAGCGTAAAGCATCCTTATAATAACACAGCATGAGTGACAGGGTCCGATTGCTACTGATTGACTGATCCTGTCAGTGTTCATAAGAGCCACACACAACTACTCTTGTGACAAATAGAAAGAGGCAAAGCGATCACCCATGATCGCAGCGCCAATTTGAGACAGGAAGCCTTCTATCATACCATCTGAGCTACAGTGGCGCAATCCACTGAGCTCCAACACAGTTGTGCTGTCAGATAAGTAATAATTGAAAAATGTGTTAATTGTTGTGGTTGAAGTTTACCGTGGTATAGAATTGCGCTACATCATACTGAGAGGATTGCCTAGTGAGTAGAAGTTTTCCCTTTTCATGTAGTTACACAAGGATGCCAATTATAAGGAGTAGCTCTTGGTGTGATGCAGTGTAGAAATCAGATTTATCCTGCCACAAGCTTACAAAGAAGCTAGTGAACATTCAGATGTAATTCAAAACCACCTCAACGGTTAATGGTTAAACAGCAGCTTTAAAATAAAGACGACACTAATGTGTGAAGTGTTGAAGCGTACAAACACTCAGACACAACTCCCACACACTTACTAACTATTTAACATCATCACCTTTTGAAGATTGAATCACATTATATTTACATGATGCTCAGCTGGAAGTGCACACTAGGAGGCGCAACATTTTGCACAGCAGTAACCACATCACAAAGTCTCCGGTGTGAAACTAAAGAACATTTACTCAAAAATCTAAAATTAAAACAAATGCTTGACATTCTGGCAGTCCAGCGGCAAATATTAATTACAGCCACCCTATCTCACAAGCACAGGCAGTTTTTGAATTCTATTGTGACAACATAACTTACCAGGACATACCACTAATGTTTGCTGGATGTTATTTTTAGCCACTTTTTGTAGACTGATCCAAGGACACAACAAGTACAACTTCTTTTTTTCCCCCCATTAAAATAAAGACTGATTTTTTTGTCAAATTAGCCAGAGGTTGCTCGAGCTTGCAGTATGTTAGTGAGGACTGGCACTATTTTTAGCTGATGTAAGGAGGTTATTCTGGGGAACCCCAACCTGTCCTAAAACAGTGGGCAATGTGTACAGAAGTATGTGTGTGATTTGTTTACTACAGGGAATCCTCTTACCTTCTGTAGATGGGGCTTGGTCCTGGGATGCATAAAGCATATCCTTGAATGCCTAATGATGAAAAGAAAAACAGATCTTTAACTTTCTGCAAACACTGATTCAAGCAACATAACAGAATTGTTTATACTGTAGGAGAGGAACTGCCCATGCCCCATGTACAATAAGTCTAAGGCAGGGGTGTCAATCTCAAACTCACAGTGGGCCAAAATAAAAATTTGGGACAACATTGCGAGTCAAACTCAATATTTAATGAAAAAACCCTGAGATGTGCATTTTTCCCTTCTCTGCACAAATGTAACGTTAAAGTTTATCATACGACAACAAACTTACATTTTGCTTACACACTGAATCTGGAATAAACAAACTTTAATATTATAAACATGAGAAATCAAATTTGCAATAAAAGACATCAGTGGTATTTGTTTGTTGTTTTGTATTTAAATAGATAACATGAATTCTTCTGTCTCTCCATCTTCTATTTGTCTATCTCCAACTACCACTTTTTGATGTAAATATTTTTTCAAAGGCCAACAATACAACCCAAAAAAAATAATGTCTTTCAATAAAAATCCAAACTTCAAACTATTAACAGTCCCTGCCTAGGAGTTGATAAAGGGCATTAAAAAAAACTATTCAATTATGTTAGATTCTTTGTCACAGCCACGTTGCTCCACACACGACAAACAGGTCTCTCTTTTACTTTAGTGAAGAGACAATCTGCCTCCCACCTGTCTTGAAAGTTAACCGTTTTCCATCTTTCATTTGGCCATTTTTGGGAAGGGGAAGTGTAAATTTGCTCGAGGAGACTGGTAGCATAGTTGCTAAAGACTGCAACAGAAAGGGAAGGGGCGCTCGCCGGTCAAGAATGATGGGCCAACACACTAGCAAAGCATTCTGGGATTTGTAATATTAGTGGCGCATGTGCTATATACTGGCGGGTCAGCTCTAATACACATTTGATATGGTCTTGCGGGCCAAATATAATTACATAGTTGGCCAAATTTGGCCCCCGGGCCTGAGTTTGACATATAAGGTCTAAGGTATATTAAATGCCTTTATCAGACAAGCTGATGTACGAAAAAAAATAATTCTATAGTGAAGCGGTAACAAGGGCCACAAGTTTAAAAGATTACTTTATACGTCATAGTTTTGACTAAGCCATCAAACTTAAGAGTGAATATAAAAAGTCTACACACCACTGTTCAAATGTCATGTTTTTGTGATATGACAAATAAGACCATTTCAAAAGGTTTTTCATCATTGATGTGAACTATAACCTATACAACTCAATTGAGAGAGGTCGACACCAACATTGAAGGATCTGCAGGAATTTCTGACAAGTACTGGCTGTTTAATACATGTGACAAAAATCTCCCATCTTCTTCATATGTCTGGGCTATGGGTTAGGGTAGCAAGACAGAAGCCTTATCTTCCAGGGAAAAAAATCCAAGCAACGCTACATTTGGCAAAACACACTTGAAATATAATTTCTAATTAACGAGAATGAAGCGTAGTGACAGCTGTTTTTTTGTCAGGCTTTAGTCAAGGTGTAGGGAATTATGAATAGTTCCAAATAGCACTTAGTGTTAGCACAAAAACTTCAGGCTTCTGCTAGAAAGCTGAAGATAAATTAGAACTTCATCTTTCAGCATAATTGACCCAAAACACACATCTAAATTAATGGCTTCACTTAGAAGATTAAGGTTTTGGAATGGCCCAGCCAGAGTCCAGACCTGAATACAGTCGAACACCAAAAAAGACTGAGTGCTGTAATAAAAGTCAAAGGTGCTGCAAGAAAGTATCACTTTGAAGGTGTGAAGATCCATCATGCAATCAGGTTTTTGTAAAAAAAAAATAATAATATATTTTTCCCTTGAAAAGATTTCAGTTTTCAATTGAGTTGTACCAGTTATCAAATCAGTTAATCAAAACTTTATTTATATAGCACTTTTCATACATGTGAAATGCAGCACCAAGTGCTGAACATAGTTATGCAAACACACACACACACAAACACACTATTGCACATGCGTCTATACACACCTGCAGAACCATAAAATGCAAGAGAATGAAAATAAATGAATAAGTGATATAAGTACTATTTTCCTGAAGGTTACGGGTTATAGGTCACATTAAAAGGTGGACCATTTTTAAAATCATATATCTTATATAATATATATAAAATAAAAATTAAAAAACATTTCTTTACATCACAAAAACCTGGCATTTGAACAGTGGTATGAAAACCTATATCTACACGTGGAATATATTATAGGGAGCTGACTAATGGAACAACTTGAATCCATTGCAAAACAATTTCTATTTGGACTTTTGAAAAAAACTATGTCATGTGATGTGCTACTATCTTATCAAAACTAATCTTCTTTCAGCAGATTTGGCATACACTGACACAAAACACTAACGGGAGAGATCCACTCCCGCAGATGAATGAACTGGTTCCCTGTAGGAAGACTGAACGTCAAAGATAATGGATGAATGAAAGGAGATATAATTGATGGTGGCTCGTTTCAACAGATCGGTGGCAATCAGAGGACTGCAAACTGGATCTTGTTTCTTAAGAATAATAAACATGCATTTGCAAGTAAATCGTCCTACCAGATTGAAAAATATGTCAGGGTTTTCAACTTTCACATTCATAGTGGATGCAAATGCATAACAATGAAGGGATTGTATAATCACGTGATCGGAGCACTCAGAATCCAAGTGCTCCTTTTTCACATCAAGAGTGCCGTGTGAGTCACTGAGCGTGGAGGTGGACTGTTGTGTGTTAGGCCATGTCCACATGTAAATGTAACTGATCGAAACACAGAATTGTTTCCAAAGCTGCCAACCCATAGAAATTCACTTCCAGAACAATTTCAACAAATTTCTCTTAATTCCCATATTTTGTCAAGAACATTACTGTGGGACACGTATTGCATACTGTTCAATTGCATAACATAATCATTATCTGAGTCTATGGATTAATTTGCCTTCACCAATTCTGTTGGAAAGTCTATTACATCAGATTAATCAGATCTCAAAAGTCAATTAAAACTCAGCACTCTTTTTTGCAAACAAACAAATAACTTTCTGACAGATTGAGTTGGATAGTTTATGCATGGACAATAGTTTGTGTCTAAGTTTGTGAATGTACCGGTACTTGTATATGTCTTCTCTTGCATGCCATTTACTGTCACGTACGTGGTTAGGGCGAAGGTGAGGAACGCAAGGCAAGAACATGGTTGACCCAATTGCAGGGAAGTAGGGAGGCAAGGCAGGTGTGCGGGAGTCTCAAAATAATAATATTGAATCTTCAAAAAAGGAAAACAAGGATATTGGATAAAGCAAAACTGAACGAAGTCCCACAACAGATAACCAAACCAAAGTAACAAAGAAACACTTGAATATCTAAAACTGGAAACAAACTATGACCTGTGAGTAAGACGTGGAATAGATAGGGAAAATTACACCTGACAATGACATACCACAATGATAAAAACAACTGGTGACTATGACATGGCAAAGACATGTGACAACGACAATGAACCGACAAGAACTGAAAGAAACCAGGGAACTAAATACAAACAAATTGACGAGACAACGAGGAACACCTGGACAAGCCACGAGTGGCTGGAGAGAGCTGATTGGTCGACACAAAGTAGACGAGAACAGGTGGACACAACAACCTAATGAGCACACGACAAACATGGAACACAGAACACATGGAACAAAACTAAACACAACCCAAACCAAAACACAGACCATGACATTTACATTATATATTTATATTTCCTATATGCACTATTGCTACTGATATGATTGAATTTTCCCCATTATCGGACAAATAAAGGTTATTTCCCTTATGTTACAAGTATTTATTATTAATAATAAAATCATTTTAACCTGAACCAGAACTCAGATGTCCGCAGTGACGTATTCATTCATTTCCGATTCAGAGGCCATGAATTAATTTACATTTATATCTCCCGACATGGGCGGTACGGTGGGCGACTGGTTAGCACATCTGCCTCACAGTTCTGAAGTCCCGGGTTCAAATCCGGCCTTGCCTGTGTGGCGTTTGCTTGTTTTTCCCATGGCCTGCGTGGGTTTTCTCCAGGTACTCTGGTTTCCTCCCACATTCCAAAAACATGCATGGTAGATTGATTGGAAACTCTAAATTGCCCGTAGGTGTGCATGTGAGCATGAATGATTGTTTGTCTATATGTGCCTGGCGATTGGCTGGCGACTAGTTCAGGGTGTACCCCACCACTCGCCCAGAGTCAGCTGAGATAGGCGCAAGCACACCCGCGACCCAAGTGAGGATAAGCGGTATGGAAAATGGATGGATGGAGCTCCAGACGCATATTAATTGGCTTGTTATTCTGTTGTTACTCTCTGTGATAACGTGGTTCCAGCCAGACCTATGTGACAAGTGTACTGTATCACCCAATCACTTATCGCAGAGTTTTGCGATTTCATGATATAATAGCTTAGCAATTAGCATCATGCTTTTCCATCTTTTCCTAACCCGTCCTCGCCTTCTCTTTGTGATAACGTAAAGGATACGTATAAGAAGCATGGTAAGAAGTGTAGTTTATTTACTCATAAAATGTAAAAAAATAAAATAATAAAATACCATGCCCCCTAGCCGCTTTTTTCTTCTTTTTTAAAACAATTTCGTGTTTATTTCATCAAATTAATTTATGAAATTTTCGACACGACCGGACACAGCGGTGTACGCTGTATTTTTCCCCCCGTCAATATCTGGAACAATCGCTGTTACAGCCGTAATGTAACAAAATGCGGACATTCCGTAACAGTTGGCAGCTCTGCGTTTCAAGAAATGTCTGGGGGAAATAAAAACGCTGAAACACTGGTATATATGCCAGACTTGTGTGGCACTGTCATGTTGCCACGGGAAGTTACTAAAATCAGAATAGGAAGCTGCGCCATGCAAACAAACTAACAGTAATGGTGGTGAATGCAAAGGGAGGAATAAAGGAGACATTTGTGTGGACTGAATATTTGTGGAGAATTTGCTGGAAAGGGAGTTTCTGCAGCACGACTCCAACACGAGTAAGCCACCATTGTTGTTGTTAATGTTGGGAGTGTTCACGTACGGTCACATGATAACTGGCACAACCGTGTAGTTGTTTCAGGAAACGTGTATGTGCTGTAAACACAGCGTTTTGAGATTTATCCGCTCTGGGGCCTGGTTTTAAAAATGGTCGGACTCGAGTTCCCAAAATGCCGGCTCCATGTGGACGGAATGCAGAAACGGTAAAAACAACTTTGGATATACACTGAAATGTGTTTCTGTCTTCATGGGGCCTAAATGGCAGCTTGGATTGTTGCCCCTAAATTTCTGCTGTGAACCACATGAACTGAATTCACTGAAGCCTAACCCACTCCCAATACTAATCGAGAAAAAATACATATTCAAATCCAGTCAGGGCTGGGTCGATATCCATTCAGAAGGAGGCATTGCCATGGTGATGGAAGTGATAGGAAATGGGTGGGGTTAGCCCTTTGGGGAATTGTGATAAACCTGCAGGCTTGCCAGTAGGCCTAATCAGTGTTGAAACCTGTAGACAATAACTAATCCAAGCCTTATGGAGGCCATGGCTCTAAATGATGATGCATTAATGTAATGCATACTTACTGGACATTACATGCTTGTGCAAGTACCAAACACTGTAACCTCTAGTCAATGAAATATCAGCATGGATTTCTATTAATCCTCTGCAACACGTTCAGTGGCCAACAAATGTATTTTAGTTGTGAATGGTCAAATCAACCCACTCAGATGTTCAAGGAGATGAGGAGATGAGAGTGTTTGTCTGAAGAGTTATGCAGCTCAAAAAGAATCATTGGCATGATTCTGAGCCTGAGCGGATCCCCGTGAACTTGTGAAGAAGTCAGGGAGGATGGTGAAAGAGGACCAGGAGGAGGAGGGGGAGAAAGGGCAGGTCTGGGACCAGATGTCATCCCAGTGGGGGAGGAAGGACTAGGTGAGGATGGAAGGCGGGAGAGTGCTTAGAAAGGGGGGGCTCTCAGCAGTTGCCTTGCCAATGCCTGTTGTCTACATCATGTTCATATTGTTCAAACATGCTGATAAATCGCACTTGCACAGAGCATGAAGAATAATACACATTTTATAAGTAATTTACACGACATATGCAAGTCTTCCACAAATTGAAACCAAATTGGTAGTGGACAAAGCTCTACAGCACATACACTGGAATAATTCAGGTACTTGCTTTAAATGCAAATGTCATCACTCTGCTAGTTTGCATTGTAAACGCAAGCCTCCACATCCACTCTCTACCTCCTCCTCATCATTATCATCACCATTATTGAAGGTTACATGAGTGATTAGACTGCAGAGGTAAATGCATAAGTGGCCTTGGTCGCCCACGCGGAGCATGCACGAACATGCATGCACGCGCGCACACACACACACACACACTTGCTCACACATCAAGGCAAAAAACACGTCTCAAATCCCAAAAAACTCAGTCGCTATTCTGGATTACAGCCTAGAACAGAAGGTTATTGACTCCATAGCTACATCTCTATCTCTGTTCTTGGCCAGTAGCCTCTAGAGTGGACTACATATGCATGCTCTCCATACCAAACAAGTCTTTAGCATAGCGGTTCATACCTAAAATCCCTCAGGATCAAGCTCACACCTAATTAAACCATCACTCAATTGGCTTGTCAATGCCTCTGTGTTCAGATGCAGTCGCACAATAACTAAAACTGTGATATTTAGTGGAACAGCCACTTTGCTACAGCCTTCTTTTCTGCATTGAGAACACCATGGTCAGTCTGAATAGACACAATAGTGAGGAGGAGATTGAAAACTGGGCCACAGGTTAATTAATCCAACTGGCACATAAAGGAAGACATAAAACTGACTTTAAATCAGTCCATGTCAATGCAGTAAGATATATTTAAATGTGGGAACTGGAGTCACGGTTAAAATGACTTGTGATGTTGGAATAATGAGTCACTGAACAGGTCACAGCAATCGTGTGGACTGCAGAGCATGGAGATAATGACACATATTGAGGAATATGTGGGAAATGGGGCGATAAATATATACTGTCTATATTTTTGCATTGTTTGCTTCCTCCATGGAAGCTGTTGGATTGCTTATGCAGCATATTATGGAGGTTTCTCACTGCCCTGCCCACAACTTGGAATAGGAACCTATGGAAATAGCCAATCTGAGGACAAATGCAAACGGCAGTGACTTTTCTACATAACTCAACAAAGCTTGTCATGCTGAACATGATGCCTGGATTACATATGCAGTATGTACATAGTGCATTAATCCTTATTACAAATATGTGATAGATCACTGTTATTATACTTATATTACATTTATAAAAATAATTTGTAATAAGTAATGTGAAGAGGAATTGAATTAGTTGAGGGAAAATTACCAAAAAAATGAATGTAAATCTATCCATCGCCATCCATCTCAAGTCAAGTGAGTGCCAAGATGGAGGACGGAGGTGTAAAATGGCTGTATGACCATACATTTGTCCCTTGGCTCACTCTACGGATTACAATATATTACAGAGTCCTCCTAAGAATGATAATATAGGTGATCTGTTTTTATCCCAGTGTTTTCAACACATATACAGTATCACACATTTGCACACACCAAAACATGCTTTTCTCACACAGTCACCATACAACATCCAAATTAAGACACAGATACAACTACCACTGCAACAAATATGCAACTCAATGATAGGGTGGCGTTACCAAAATAAAACAAGTGCAAAAAGGCTTCTCCTGTTGGCCACGGAGCAGGGTCTTTGTCTATAATTCATAGAGTTAAATGGAATGGTACTGTCACTGCACGTTTGCACCGAAGCTCATAATGCACAGCCGGCAAGAACCAAGGTGCACATAATAAAACACTTCTTAATAAAAAATAAAACAAGCTAGAAAGACCATGTGTACAAACAGGAACGACAAATATCTGCAACCAGACAGAGAAACTTTAGAGCCACTAATACACCCTTTCAGTAAATCTGGATCTATCAATATTGCTTAAGTACAAACAAAGGAAGAGGGTGTGTGGATTTTAGAAAAATCCACAATTCTAATAAATTTCATGTTCAGGAAAATAAAAAGTATTAATTCATATACCCTTTATGACAATTGGAATAAAACAAAGGATTAATGGAGAATACATTGGATTTTTAATGTATTTCAGGCAATCATCTTTTTTTTTGTAAACACACAAAAAGCCAAATAATTGATTAATTATGCATAGTGCACAGTGCAATCCTATGAATCATTTAAGTCCATCAATTGCTGGTGGTTAATTCAACTGTTAATTGCAAGTGTTAATAAATGAATGCACGTTGTCAACCAACAGTAATAAAGCTAAATGAAATGTCAATTAGCCTTCCATGAAGAGTCTTTATAGCTTTGGGGAAAAAGACGATAACATTACGAAGACTGACTTTTTTCAGTTTACAACTGCCTCTATGACAAAATAGAAATAAATATTGTCTTTTGAGGGCCGAAAAGTCATCTCTTTCAACATAAGACACGTGAATAAAATCCTTGTTACCTCATATTGAAGGTACTGCTTTCGCCACTCCGGAGTGATGTGGGACGAAAGGTGCTCGGCGAATTTCATAGTTGCAGGAAGGAAGATTCGACGAAATGATATTAAATGCGAGCCCGGCTCCTCTTCTCTTCCGCGTCGAAGCCACTTTTATGTCCGTCAACTTGCTGCTTGCTCAACATGCGGCGGGCACGTCAGCCCGAGGCGGCCGGCTTCACTCCACTGCTCGCCGAGCCGGTCCCGTCCCGTCCCACATTCTACTAAACTACTGTACCACTGCTACCCGTCTCACCTCGGAAGGTTCGCGTTCGATTCGGCAGGAGTTAGGCCAATAGGCTTGCGAGAGTGTGTCTCGGTGACTTTGCTCCGTCCCTCGGCGAGTGTGTGTGTCTGTGGACTAGTGTGCGGTCCGCCATCAGTGACGTACTTGCGTCATAGAGGGCGAGCTGTCAGCTGCCACCGTTTGGACCTCTTGCTGCTACTTCCGTCTGCTGCTGCAGCTAATCCACTAACACAAGTTAATGTCGTTTGAGAACGTTTACGCGTATAACATTAACTTGTCTAACGACGTTTACAGTTATTTTGGGAGTACTGTACTTTACTATAATTACTTTGTATATGACTTCCGGTTTTCTGGCCAGAGAGCCGTTAGCTCAGAGAGTACGGTCTGGTAGGCGTGGCTAACAATGCATTTTTTTAATTGGCCAGTTGGTCGGTTATGATTGAACCCTATAAATTCTGCCTAGCAACAAGTAGCCCTGAGCCTTGTGAGCCTTAGGGCAGGGGGTCACCTGCAACCTTTTTTTAAACTGAGAGGTACAGCTTGGGTGAATAATGCAAAGGGTATGGAAGTAAATCCATGCCATCAGATTTTGAATCTGAATTACTAACCGATTTTTTTTTTTACAATCAAAATATTCAATTTATTTTTCAGCTTCACAAATTCAACAATCAGCTGCAAATTCAACATTCAGTGTCAAGTATTCAATGTAGTCAGTTGCAAATTCAACATTCAGTGTCAAATATTCAATGTATTCAGCTGTAAATCCACCATTCAGTGTCAAATATTCAATGTATTCAGTTGCAAATTCAACCTTCAGTGTCAAATATTCATTGTCTTCAGTTGCAAATTCCACACTCAGTGTATATTTCAACAGCTACATGGTGCTGTGTTGGTGACCCCTGTCTTATTGCAGTGTTTCTCAACCTTTATTGAACCAAGCCATACATTGAATTTTTATAAAAGTCACCACAAAACAAAAGTACTGAAATAATGATGATCTTGTCTCAATTTACTCAGAAATTAACTCACTCCTTGTAAAATATGGGCGTTTAATTGAACATAAAAACGATATACTTGCAGGAAGCCATCATTTATTCTGTTGTATGGATGGCAACAGGGAAATATACAGGTTCATTGTACCTTTTCCATCCTTTTCCATGAGATGGAAGAACACTGAATTGTTTTGCCTGTCACTATACATAACTGGCATAGATAGATAGATTTTAAAAAAAAAGATATTAGTAATTATTAAATCACATTATTTTCTTACAAATGAACTGAAATGGAATAATTTCCTGCAGCATCACCAATGATCTCTCATGACAGACTAAGTTGCATGCTGGATTCACTGTATTTTTGTATTGTTTTCATTGCTGTTTTTTATGTATTGAAATATTACCATTAAAATAGCCTAATTGCCTAAGTCGTTTTTTTAAACTTACTGTCACAGTATCATCAGCACAATGTTGGACACACAACAGAATGAAACACAAAGCTATATTATGTATGATCATCCCAATGAGCTATTGCATGCAACTTTTCTAAAGTGAATAAGAAATCTGAATGAGTGGTCGGTTTATAAACAGCTATACTGGCTTGCTTAAAACATGCCCAATTGCTTTTGAATGGTTCACGAGTTCAAAACAGCTGATATCAGTGGATCGACTTAACAAGTCAAGCCATCATTGAATCAATAGCAACATCTGTCGGACATTTGGCGCTCGTGCAGTTTCTTACCAACCGGTTGTCGTCAGTCGATTTACGAGAGATCAGAATAATCTGTTTTTGAAAGGCGATATTGAGAAAAAGTGCATAAGTATATATTATTTATGTTTTTCTTGTTTAAGGGAAACACTAAGTCGCCCTTTCATGCAATAACAACAGAGCTAAAGTTAGGCGGAATAATTATTCTTAGTTCCTGTTGAAGTCGGTGGTATTAGTTGATCGTACCGATGACGGACCCATCACGGAAATGAAGCCGACTTTCAACATTATTCATTCTAACGGCTTTTAAAAGAGACAACAACTCATACGTTCGACTAACATTGGTGGGACTCCTACTGTGTTATCGTTTTATAACTTCCCTCCGATTCCACGCCACACGTCGGTAACTGTCCCCTTAGCAACAAAACAATCTATGGCTTCCAGGTCGCCGTCGTCCTCTCCGGACACTGCGACGGGTTCAGGTACCGACCCGGCCCGGCCAGACACTGGGGAGCCACTCGGTGGAGCGGGCTCGGATTCGGACTCGGACTTGGGTTTGGGTAAATTTGATTACGGTGCCATGGAGGCGGGGGACCGCCTGGAGGGTGATGAACTGGTGCAGGAGTTCGAGTCTGCCGCCGACCGTGTTGGAGGTCTAGTCCAAACGGCCAGGAGAGACCAGCTACTGTACCTGTATGCACGGTACAAACAGGTGAGTACTGGGTTCTGTGGCACGTAAAGCTCTTATTCGCTGGCACCATGTCGGAACCAAACACTGTGATTTATTGTCACGCGTTATTAAGTGCGCAGGTGACCAATTGTAAATCTTGGTTTTTAGGTCAAAGTGGGAAAATGCAATACCCAAAAGCCAGGCTTCTTCGACTTTGAAGGACAGAGGAAATGGTATGTAGCTTCCCCTTCTCCCCACCCCTCAATCCTCTGTCTCTCTCAAACATGCACTGGGTTTTGGTTGTTTTTTCGTCTTTGAGGGGTATTTCCACAAACACTATCCCCTAATTGCTTGCTCATGTGGAATTGTGTTAGATATTTTTTTTATTTTTCTGGAGAAGCGTGTCCCTCAACAAATTAAAAACTGCTTTGACAAAACCATTTGTCTTTCTCTCCCAAATTTCCCCTCAGGGAATGTAATGTAAAAAATAAAATAATAAAAAAGCACACACACAGTATTAACAATTAATGATATAAAAGATAATGTGATTTTTTTTCATTTTCAGGCAAGCCTGGAAGCAGCTTGGGGACATGGAGGCAGAGCAGGCAATGCAAGAATACATTTCTTGTGTCAACGTGTTAGACCCTGAAGGGAGCCAGAAGGTAATAATAATCATCCATTTATATATAATATATATATATATGTATATATATATATATATATATATATGTGTGTATATATATATATATATATATGTGTATATATATATATATATATATGTAACCTGTATGCTATGTAAAAAAACAAAAAAAACTGTTGCATTTATGAAATCAACGAACTGCTGCAGCGAACACAGAATTTTATTTCTGCATGTAATAAAAAGCATTTTACAATTGGTTGATGCTTAATTTCAAATAAAATACTCGGTGTCTATTTGAGTCCTCGTATTTAAGAAATAAAAATCCAACCTTACCCAACCCACACTAAATGAAAAATGCAACGCCGCAAATGCCATCTGCTTCTGTGTTTGACAATTTTATTACGTGTAGTACTGGATTATGCAGTCAACTGTCCTCCTCGTAGTTAGGAGACAAAAATCCAAATTTATCCAAATATTCTCCACCGGCACTGAACCAAAAATGCAAACCAAAATGCGCCGTCTGCTTCTGTGTTCCATCGCGTGTACTGGAGTGTGCAGTCAACTGTTCATCAGCGGTGAGAGCAAAATAATCTGCCCACGTAGCATTAAATGTTCTGTTATCTTCAAAATTTTTATTTTCTTGGATTTATCCATCATTTACCTTCCAGGCAAGGGTTAAAAAGATCAATAAATCGCGATGGTGGTATGCTGGATTAATATGGGCTGCCAGACGTGAGGTACGCCAGGTATACAAAATATTCGAGTGTCGCACATCGGTGGATGTGACGTGTATTTTGGGCGATTAAAAACATTAAAAACGTTTACCATAATCTTCAAATTTAGAATCCATCCATCCATTTTCCGAGCCGCTTCTCCTCACTAGGGTCGCGGGCGTGCTGGAGCCTATCCCAGCTATCATCGGGCAGGTGAACCCTGAACTGGTTGCCAGGCAATCGCAGGGCACATACAAACAAACAACCATTCACACTCACATTCACACCTACGGGCAATTTAGAGTCTCCAATTCATGCATGTTTTTGGGATGTGGGAGGAAACCGGTGTGCCCGGAAAAACCCACACACGCACGGGGAGAACATGCAAACTCCACACAGGCAGGGCCGGGGATCGAACCCCGGTCCTCAGAACTGTGAGGCTGACGCTCTAACCAGTCGACCACCGTGCCGCCACCCACAAAATCAAGAATTTAAAAAAAATTAATATTGTGATCAGCCCAATTTTGCAGGCCCAAAATGTTTTAAACTGAGTGTCACACAGTAATCATCTACTAAACTCGAAGCACCTGCACAGGTTTGCCCAGGTGTCATAAAATTGCTTCAGTTTGGTTCAATTGTCTCAGTTAGGTTCAATATGGGCTAGACTGCAGACTTAAGGGCGGAACGGTGTACGACTGGTTAGAGCGTCAGCCTCACAGTTCTGAGGACCCGGGTTCAATCCCCGGCCCCGCCTGTGTGGAGTTTGCATGTTCTCCCTGTGCCTGCGTGGGTTTTCTCCGGGCACTCCGGTTTCCTCCCACATCCCAAAAAACATGCATTAATTGGAGACTCTAAATGTGCCCTGCGATTTGCTGGCAACCAGTTCAGGGTGTACCCCGCCTCCTGCCCGATGACAGCTGGGATAGGCTTTGTGTCATTATTTTCCTCCTCACACATTTCAACATGAGCAGGGTTCTTTTTGTGATTGAAGATGTCTGCAGCTGTCCCCCCAAAAAAAGACTGCCTCTCCGTAGCAACACAAGCTCTCCTTTCACAAGAGCATCAACAGTCTCAGTTATGTCACATTACAATTAGAATAGGGTCTGTGACAACTTCTCGCATGATGCACCATTCTAAAACAACAACTTTGTTAAGAATGAGGGATGCCTAGTTCATCATGCATTTCAAAAGAGATGCAGTGAGACTGCCCTCTAATGGTAACAACACTGCACTGCATCACAATCATTTGTCCTTTACTGAACTTCCATTTTTTTAATACCGCCTATCCTGTTTAGGGTTGTGGGGAGCGAGAGCCTATTCCAAATGACTTTGGATGAAAGTTAGACATCGAGACAGACAGCAATTGACACTCACATTCACACCATCCCTGTGTGGGAAGTTGGAACTGAACCCCCACTGTCTGTGCTGACGGCAAGAGAGTGTGCCCCTACACCTACATTATCAGTGTCTGTGTTTAACTTGATGTATATCACTTTTTTTTCCATTTGTAAAGTAGACTTGACTCACACTGATTATGGCTTAAAACATGTTTAAAGTTCTGCTTTGTTTTATTCAAAATAAAATCTTAACAGTTGTTATTTTATACCCGTTTATTATAGGTTTATACCCGTTGTCAATTAACCTACCATGCATGTTTTTGGGATGTGGGAGGAATCCGTAGTGCCCGGAGAAAACCCACATTCCAAAATCATGCGTGGTAGGTTGATTGAGGACTCTAAATTGCCCATAGGTGTGAATGTGAGTGTGAATGGTTGTTTGTTTCTATATGCCCTGCGATTGGCTGGCGACCGGTTCAGGGTGTTCCCAGCCTCCCGCCCGAAGATAGCTGGGATAGGCTCCAGCAACCCGCAACTCTAGTGAGGATAAGCGGTAAAGAAAATGGATGGATGTCAAAATGGGCTCCAAGTGCTTTCTTTTCATTGGGAGGCGTTCCCAACTGGCTTTTTAAGTAGAAAAGATTGGAAGGAGATGTGCTAACGTGTCGTCCGCCGTAATAATAGTCAACACTAATTAAATTACACACACACTGATTGTAATCTAGTGTCCTGGTTGCCCTGCGATTTGCTGGCAACCAGTTCAGGGTGTACCCCGCCTCCTGCCCGATGATGGCTGGGATAGGCTCCAGCATGCCCGCGACCCTAGTGAGGAGAAGCGGCTCAGAAAATGGATGGATGAACAGCAGATTGATAACCAGTCAGATAATATAGTGTTGTGGGAAGTCATTCCAAACGAACTCCATAATGTCATAAATAATCATAGCTCCCTTGCCTGACCACATCAACATAAGTTGCTCTCAAATTTTACCAACAGGCACACCATTTTGAATAAAACAAAGCAGAACTTTAAAAATGTTTTAAGCCATAATCAGTGTGAGTCAAGTCTACTTTACAAATGGAAAAAAAGTGATATATTTCAAGTTAAACACAGTCACTGATGATGTAGGTGTAGGGGCACACTCTCTTGCCGTCAGCACAGACAGTGGGGGTTCAGTTCCAACTTCCCACTCAGGGATGGTGTGAATGTGAGTGTCAATGGTTGTCTGTCTCTATGTCTAACTTTCACCCAAAGTCATTTGGAATAGGCTCTCGCTCCCCATAACCCTAAACAGGATAAGCGGTATTAAAAAAATGGAAGTTCAGTAAAGGACGACTGATTGTGATGCAGTGCAGTATTGTTACCATTAGAGGGCAGTCTCACTGCATCTCTTTTTAAAATCCATGATGAAATAGGCATTCTCACTCTTGATTTTAATCATAGTTGTTGTTTTAGAATGGTGCATCATGCAAGAAGTTGTCACAGACCCTGTCTAATTGTAATGTGACACAACTGAGACTGTTTATGCTCTTGTGACAGGAGAGCTTGTGTTGCTACGGAGAGGCAGTCTTTTTTGGGGGGGGGGGGGCAGCTGCAGACGTCTTCAATCACAACAATAACATTGCACTGTGATTGGAACACTGCTCATGTTAAATGTGTGAGGAGGAAAATAACGATACAAAAGGCTTTATTGTCAACTGTACAGAAGACTTAAGTCTGCAGTCTTCCCCATATTGAACCTAACTGAGACAATTGAACCAAACTGAAGCCATTTTATGACACCTGGGGAAACCGTTTAAAACATTTTGGGCCTGCAAAATTTCTGATTTCTTCACAGTATTACATTTTTTTGAATTCTTGATTTCGTGGGTTTTATGAGCTGGAAGCCCATATTATGTAAAAATAAACAAATACTTTAAATTGTGGGCCCTGAATCTATAATCTATGAAAGTTTAACTTTTTTAACTTTTTGGATGGAATTATGGAAATATCGCCGCCACGGTGGACGACTGGTTAGCACATCTGCCTCACAGTTCTGGGGACCAGGGTTCAAATCCCGGCCCCGCCTGTGTGGAGTTCGCATGTTCTCTCCGTGCCTGGGTGGGTTTTCTCCGGGCACTCCGGTTTCCTCCCACATCCCAAAACGTGTGGTAGGTTGATTGAAGACTCTGAATTGCCAGTAGGTGTGAATGTGAGTGCAGATGGTGGTTTGTTTCTATGTGCCCTGCGATTGGCTGGCGACCGGTTCAGGGTGTACCCCGGCTCCCGCCCGAAGATAGCTGGGATAGGCTCCAGCAGCCCGTGACCCAAGTGAAGATAAGTGGTAAAAGAAAACCCCAATTCCAACGAAGTTGGGATGTTGTGTTAAACAAATAAATACAGAATACAATGACTTGCAAATCATGTTCAATGTATATTTAATTGAATACACTACAAAGACAAGATATTTAATGTTCAAACTGATAAACTTTATTGTTTTTAGCAAATAATCATTAACCTAGAATTTTATGGCTGCAACACGTTCCAAAAAAGCTGGTACAGGGTCATGTTTACCACTGTGTTACAGGGAGTCCACCCAAGGATACCTTCATGCAAAAGATGCACAAATATATATTTTTAGTACCTTATGTTAAAAGCTTTTTGTAACTGTGCACTGCGTCTGTTGATCACTGCTTCTCCTTTTTTGTTCCTCGCATGTAGAATACCTGTCCCCTTCCCGTTAATGTTGCCCTGCCATCTTCTTTAACCCTCCAGTCATTGTTTGTTCTTCTTCCTTATTTTTGTCACTTTAATGACGTCACCCTCCTGCACATGACCGTGCTTGACACATTCTTTTCTCCTCGGAGGGGAGCGTGGGGGAATAATTGCTGACTGTGCTTCATCGCCACACAATACCAGGGAGGCAGTCGAGAGCACTGCCTGCAAACTCCCAAACCTGAAAAGAAGCTGATTGTATTACCGCAGCATGGCCATGATTTTGGAAGCGCGTTAAATAAGTAGTGTATAGACAGAGAAACAGGGCAGAGAATAATAGCCTAAAGTCGACCTTTGTTCCCGCCTCAATTGTTGAGGAGATACTGCCTTGATATTAGATTATACTGCAGAGGAGCAGGGACAGCGCATCAGCAAATATTCTGTTTCAGAAGTGGATTAGTTTGTCCCAAAAGTGCACGCACCGTTGTTTCACTGATCGTGTTCCTCCCCCACTTCTCCCATTTTTATGAAATCAGATTTATGTTTCTTTTTAAGTCAAGTTTAGTCACTGAAGAATAGGCTGGGGTTAGAAGAAAACACAAATTTCATGAGCAATTCCATTAAAAAGATAACTCAGTTGGGCGCAGACCTCCTCAAGGCCAAACTGGTGGATTATAACCTTTTGTACCCACCTCATGCATATGCCTGAATTTTATGAGGATACGGTACATGCATTATTCACAAACACATTAGGGAATTGTGGCGTGTTACCTGCACCTTTTATCCACATCCAAACCAAAACGAAATGGGTTCCTACCTGGCCCACCCTTCCGCAAAATTTTGTGGAATTGTTGAACATTGAGCCTTCCCACAAAAAACGTCATGAAACAGGAACTAAAAATTGACCCATTTTACCGACAACCTCGCTGAATTTCACCCCCTCAAGGAGTAACACTCACTCAAACTTTGAAAAGCAGTGATTTAACTAGTTTTTGTATTACTTGTATTCCATCTTACTAACAGTCACTGGCAGAACATATTTACAGAGTTACAGCAGGGTTGCATAGCGGATGTATATTGCTCCCGTGGTGGTTATTTATTATTTATAAGGTCACATCTGAAGCCTGTGTTGTAATTTTCTATTGTTGAATGCATCAGAAGTCAAATTGGCTCTAAATGATGTATTTGTAGAGAAACAGCAGTTTTTGATAAACCCGCTCTTACGTCGAGACAGGGCCTGAACTAGTGCTGCAAAATTAATCGAATTTTAATCGCGATCGCAATTTTGGCTGCCACAATTAAATGAGCCTGATCGTCGCTGATTTTCTTTACATTTTAAATGCAGACACTGCTGCATGTGATAAGCGCTTCATTCTCAGCAGTGCCCGCAACCTAATCAGCCAGCCACCAGCGGGCGAACGTATGGTTGAGGCTTCATTAAGGGCCTGCACACACCCTACGTGGCCAACATCAAAATAAAAGCTTTAATGGCAATGATGTCCATTGTATTAATATAATGAAGCTTTTATTTAGAAGTTGGCCCTCTCAGCACATTGGTGGAGAGGCGGCGTGTCAAGCAAGACACTTAACAATCGTTGTAGCGGCTGCCTTGACTTCCACCTTTCGGTTGGCCTGACAAGAGTAAAAAAACAACAACAAAAACAAAACGTCAGAAGTAAAAATAGAGGAAAATGACAACTGTCAAGTTCTTTGCAGTTTGTGACTGTGCACGACTGACCAATCAAGGAGCTCAACAGAAACGTACCCTACATTGACAATTCACTATATTGACAGGGGTTTTCAAAGCAAAAGTCAGTGCTTACAGCCTAATGTTATTGTGTTTTATGCATTAACTGTATTTGCTTTTATTAGGTTGCAATTCATGATTGCACTTTGTAATAGCATCTTTATTCAGTTACCCCTTGGTAAAGTAGAATTTTTGGGGGGGACTTTTTTTTTTAATTATTATCTATCATTTATTCCTATTTAAAGATTCATTTTGCTCTGAAAACTGTTACATACTGTTGGTTGAAAAGTACTGCAATAAAAATTAGTATTTTTTCCCCAAACATGAAGAATAATCGTGATTATACAATATTGATCAAAATAATCACGATTATTAGTTTGGGCATAATTGCAGAGCCCAAGCCTGGCATTTTGTCTTAAGCAGCACTAGCGCAAAGACTTTGTCACATTTGGGGTTGTCCAATTCTGAGTGGTACAACAATGTGATTCCTGCATTTCAGCAACATTAGCATCTGTGATCTGTGTGTGACAGGAGAGCCGAGGAACAGAGAGGAGAACGGGCTTTGGCGGCGCAGCGGTCAGCTCTTTGTATCAAGAGGAGACGATCCGGTAGTAGAATTACAAATACACAAAAAGACTACCAAATGTATTACAATGCTTTCTGAAACTCTCTGTTCTTTGACAAAAGATTGTTAAATGTCAGGAGGATAGTAGGCCGATCCCGCAGTGCCCACATCACCTTGGTCCTAGGCTGTCATTGTTAACCACCAGTCCTCATGCTATGTTTGATTACATTCAACAGAGCGTAACATACACTCCTGATTTATGCTAATGAAATATTTTCTCCCATTTCCTCGTGCCTGACAGACTTAGTCAAGCTTAAAGACCTCATTTTCCTTCCAAATGGAAAAAAGAGCTCTTTTGGCAATTGAAATGAGATGTGAGAGTCCTGCAGGTTTCCTTCTTTATAATTAGTATGCACAGTCTTTGGAGATGCCGGCCAGTGTCTCTTTAATTATGTTAGGATTGAATGAAGGGGGGCGTGATGAAGACGTGGTGGGAACAGCAGGGGCACATGGACACATTCCCAGAACTCTGGCTCCCCTCGGAGGTAACAACCATGCCCCTGTGCTGCTGCGATACAATCTCCACGATTGCGTTCGAATCCATGCAGAACTCGCCGGAACTGTCACACTGACTGCTCTGCTGCATTCCAATTTCATTTTTGCTCATAAACACAAACACACACCCTTCAATATTCAACAGCTACGCACCTGTCAGAGTTAATTGCATTGATCACTGCTCACCTCACTCTCAAGACGTGCGTTTGTGTGTGTATTGATAAAAGCGGCACTGATTTGCGCTATCACTACATTACAGTGTAACACACAATCAGTGTGTGATTGAGAAGGCTTTAAGTGCCACAGTTGTAATCCCCTCGAGAAAACATGCTGATCAACACAAGGAGGCTTTGTAGCCTGGACCCTATGACGGAAGCAGGCGCTGAGTTATTTCACTTCTCATTGCTTCCTTCTTGTGTGTGTGTACACGCGTGTATACATGTGTTTGCCAGCTCCACCACTGTGGCCAGTTTCGTCTGACAGATGAAGGACATATCTTCCAGTACATCAGACTGGACACACACACACACTGCACATGAGCAGCTTTTTTGATGACAGGGTAGCTGGTGACCTTCCCAGCATGCACTGCTGCGATGTTGACGTCACACTGCTTACAGGAGCCACATTAATCATTTCTTTGTTCTGTCTATGTGTACTATCACATTGTAGATTACAGATGCATACAGTACAGATGTTTTGTCATACAAAGCTTTATCTATGGCATAAAAGTGCACAATATATGTGTCCCTGTCTGATCATTGACAAAAGAGTGATGAGCTGGCCTATTGATTAGTTGCCGGTGGAGACGGATGGCGGCCACACATCAGGGACACTCGGGGTCACTGTGGCCATCGGGCGAAGGAAGGAAGGGTGTGGGTGTGTCCGAGCGGGAAAGTCATGAATATACATTGCAACGGTAATCACGAATATGTAAATGTATGAGCTCATACATAATGCTGCGGTGATAAAATTGTAATGAGTTATTCATGATTCATCACAGGCTGATGGGCAAAAAGCTGAGGAAGGGATGGGAGTAAGATGAGAGAGCATGTTGATAAAACAATGTAAAAATTACTTCACCAAAAACAACAAAATTATGTAGAGTCAATGTCAATCAAAATTTTATAAATTACAGATTTTGTGTTCAACTGTTGGCACATCACGAGGTTAATGGTATACACTGGCACAGGTCACCATCGTGATGCCCAAGGGCACCAGGTAGCCCTCAAAGAACACATGAGTCGTTCGCAGGCCTGTTCTAAAAATAGCTCGCCAGTGATGGGACATTGTAATTTGCCAGGAATGTTAAAGTGATCATTTGAAAATGTAAACACTGGCAGAGATCTATCCAGATAAAGTTTTGCATATTCATATTTATCTGTTTTCTAATTATTGTGAGAAATCATTCACATGATTAGTGCCTTCACAAATGATTATCATTCAGTAATAATAATAACATTATTGAAGGTAATTTGAGCCAAATTGTTATTTCAGAAGTGTGTTTCAAACTGGAAGCCCTTCACATTAATCAGTACCCAAGGAGTAGCTCTCAATTTAAAAAAGGTTTTGGACCCTTGGTATACATTAAACATTTTCTTTTGTGAACAGTAACAAAAACAAGCTCAGTAGTGTTCTGTTTGAGAAGCACTGGATCCCTGCAGGGGTTCCATCCATATTTTGATTTATATTTGCTTCCCTTGGTGCTTCTCATTTATTTCCTGATTGGTGCAAACAAGTATTTCAGGAAGTTTAGATGCATATTGATTAGTTAGTGCTGAATAACCTTAAATAATAGCCAACACTATTTGTTGTCGAAAGCAATGATTCCTAACCAGGGTGCTGTGGCGCATGAGTATACCATCAGGGATCATCAGTGGTACTGCAGAAAATTATCCAATTTCCATTCATTTGTGTGAAAATTATTATTTATTAATTACAAATATTATCTTTGTTCATCAATCTATGCAAGTGACTATCTAGTGACAGACAGAACAATTAAATGCTTGTCCATTCGATGGCAGATGACCTGTGTTTCCATCTGTTGTCATCTATACAACAGAATAAGCCAGGGCTTCCTGTGAGTAAATCAGCTTTGTGCTCAATTAAACAGGCCCAGATTTTTACACTGAATAAGTAAATCTGTGAGTCAATTATTTCCGTATTAATACATTTTGTGACATTTTTGTTTGGCGTTGTGCTGTGAAAGTTCTCGATTGTAAAATGGGTTGCTAGGTTTAAGTAAGGTTGGGAAACGGGTCTAAACAAGCGCTTTAGCTATTATCAAATGGGATTATTTTGTTGAATTTATTGCAAAGGTGCAAAGAACCAGAGGCAATTTAAAAAATACTGTGATACGTCACAAAATGTTTGTCTTGTCTGAACACTTCCACTTGAACACAATATAGCTATTACAGCGAGTGCTCACTTATAAAAAGTATGTTCAGCACCTGTGTGTGAGACGAATACTGTACTGTACTGTGACCTCACGGGCCTACAGCATAAGGTACACCCGCATTATATGCAACTAATATTCAGTATGGAAACTGAATAATTAATTTAGGCTTTAAAGGTGAGATAAAATGCAAAACTGTGCATTAGTGTTTTGAAATGGCACCATTTTTTATGCAGATATTGTATTTGTTATCATTAGATTGTGCTTGTCTCACAATTAAGTGTCTTTGGACGTTGTTCCACTTAGTTAAGCAAAACAGAGGTTCTTTAACAGAATTGAACCTTGATTGTACTCTCACCTACCCCCACCCATCAGGCAAACACTGCCCTGTGTCTATGGTGTAACACTGTGGCTGTTGTGGTGTATATGGTTCGGGGAGGGTAGAGCACAGACAGGGTGTTTTTGTGGTGTTGCGGTGAGGTGGGGGGAAGTCGGGGGGCTGGCAAGGTTTTGGCCTTGGGGATACAGCAGCCGTACAGCAGCGGGTGTGTGGGCTGTCTGTCACACAATAGAGCACTAAATTCAATTAATTTGAATGGCCAGCAAGAGTAAGAGGGAGGGAAAGGCGTAAAGCTCTAAATGAGATTTCGCCCCTTCTCTCCCCCTACCACTACCAACATAGCACCCACCTTCCTCCCCCTACACGCCAGCACTCCTGCTTGTCCCCAATGCCAGGAGGTGATTAGAGATGCAGAGATATAATCAGAGGTGGGACTGTGCCTCTCCGTGTGTTTGTGTACCGGTTGTACGCCAGCGTTCTCAAGGGATGCGGCATGTGGTTGTTGCCTGTGCATGAGGCCGACAGAGGTTATAATATCTGTCTGTGTTCATTTGGTGTGATCCTTAAAGTGGTGGAACAGCAAATACATCAAAATCATAAAAGAACATATATTGACATTTGTCTTCCTAGTTTTGCTGGAACATTTGATCATCAACACTTAAAAAAATAAAATGAGTGAATTATCAAAGGCATTTTTTTCGTTTTGTTTGGATGCTCAACAGGCATGAGCTTGAGATTTCATAGCAAAACTTAATGAATATCCATCCATCCAAGGGTCGCGGGCGTGCTGGAGCCTATCCCAGCTATCATCGGGCAGGAGGGGGGGTACACCCTGAACTGGTTGCCAGCCAATCGCAGGGCACATACAAACAAACAACCATTCACACTCACATTAGCACCTACGGGCAATTTAAAGTCTTCAATCAACCTACCACGCATGTTTTTGGGATGTGGGAGGAAACTGGAGTGCCTGGAGAAAACCCACACAGGCAGGGGGAGAACATGCAAACTCCACACAGGTGGGGCCGGGGATTGAACCCCGGTCCTCAGAACTGTGAGGCTGACGCTCTAACCAGTTTTCCACCGTGCCGCCAACTTAATGAATTATGGGTTGTTTTACCGTAACATTGCGTCTTAAATTTTCATTTTATATTGGATGAGATGGAGATTGTCTCTAAACGTTGTGAACTACTGTTCCAATGCCTGTCTTGTATTTAACACAATAATGCTACCCATAGAGGTTGCTGTTTGGATGGAGGGCAAGTTACTATAGCTGACTTGACGTTCTTCTTTTGGGACAGTCTAAAACGCTTAACGTATAAAAAAGTCTGAAAACTTCCATCGATCATTACCAAAATGTATGTGGACATTTCTACTTAGGCCCCCTTGGACCTCTGAAAATATCAGAACGATTGCACCAATATTATGGATTTTATGGACATTAAGCGTTTTCTTCATTAAGCGATGTTACGTTTTTTTATTCATTGGAGAGGAAAACGCTTAACGTCCATAAAATCCAAAATATTGGGGCTATTGTTCTGATATTTTCATGGGTGGAAGATGGCATAAGTAGAGTCCACATAAATTATGGTGACGATTGATCACAGTTTTCTGACATTACTTACACTAAGCGTTTTAGACTGTCCCCATCTTTAGACCAGTGATTCCCATCCACTATGGCATGGCACACTAGTGTGCCGTAAAAGGTTATCGGGGGGGCCATGGGAAAGTATCTAATTTCACTTTGTGTTTTTAATTACATGTATATCTTTGTTCATCTGCCAGTGATGTGTAGTGACCGGCAGAACAATTAAATGCTCCCTCATTAGATGGTTGAAGGTACAATAAAATTGTGTATCCACCTGTTGACATTCATACAACAGAATAAGTCATGGCTTCCTGCAAGTACATCATCAGCGTTGTATTCAAATAAACAAGTCCAGAGTTCACACTGAGTGAGGTAATTTTGTGAGTAAATTGAGACGAGATTATCATTATTTCAGTCTTCATACTTTTTATGACATTTTTGTTTGGTGATGTGCTGTAAGATTTTTCTAATGTAAAATGAGTGCCTTGGCCCAATAAAGGTTGGAAACACTGCTTTAGAAAGCTACTGAGCACCTCTGCTGTTTGCAACCTAGTGCTATACTCAAAATCAGACATAATTTATTGATTAGAATATCTATGTATTTACAGATGATTCAGATCGAACATGCCCCTAATTCTTAACACTCAACTAATCAATTAATTAATCATTATACCCATCCCTATAGACAGAGCAGTGGAAAATTAAAAAGCTTAACTTTGGGCAGGTAATTCAATGGAAAGTCATTTAACAAAGGGCCTCTCTTTTTCTATTTTTGTCAGAGAAGAGGACAAGAACATCTTTGATTACTGTAGAGAAAACAACATCGAGCACATCAGCAAGGCCATCAGCTCCCAGAAAGTGGACATCAACCTCAAAGACGACGAGGTAATAAAAGGACCCGTAGTAATAACGTCCTAGCATGATGCACAACATTGGCTACATAGGGCACATCTCCTTGATCATCACTACAGTTCTTCATTAGGCTGTGTTTCAACTCAAAACTAACTGCAGTATTGCCTGTGTAACAGCAGAGGGCAATGGTGAAGTTTCAGAAAAGCCAGTCGCCTGACTGGAGGCCAAGAAACTGTGTCCGCTTAAGTTGCACGCCTCCCCATTTGTGTGGAAGTTCTCATTGGGAGAAATATTTCCAAGAGATATACAACTTGTCAGTTTAATGATCTTGCAAATTCATCTTTATTTACTTTTTTAATAATTGATAATTACACATAGGCTTCCAATACAGAGGACACCATAGCAGTAATACAGCTTTAATTTTTACACGAATGTTATAGGGAGAAAAACGCAAGGCACTTCTCAAAGTCAGTCATGCTGTTTTTGTACAATACTTAACTTTTTAAACTATTCTTGAAAACACCTTTTAAAGAGGACCTTTTCAGGTTTTCAATCACTCAAACTATAATGAATGAATAATAAATCTAAGGAATATATATATATATATATATTTTTTTTTTTTAAGGCTGCAATGGGCTACTTGCGCTAAAGTATTCCAAAAAGTCAGTCATGTCTTATCACCCTTTAACTATTCATATTTAACACCAATCCAGTATATTTGGAGACGTACGCATTTGTAAACTACATGTGATGCTGGATTTTCACTTGATCTTGAGCACAGAATTCTTGCCTTGTAAGTTCACTTTTTGTTCTTAAAAGAATTCCCTGATTGATTCATGATAGTCCACTGCTGCCCCTCTAAAGCTCTCCAATTAAGTTACAATGGCCTACTACTTAACTCTGGGCTTTAGTGATGATGCAAGCATCATTCAGTAGCCACACACCTGAGGAGAGCAGGGAAAGAGAGGAGTGAGGGGCAAGCCTATTAGTATTCTGGCTCGTTCCATAAGTATCCATTCTAACATGCAGCTGTGGTGATCAATATGTTTTAAGCAGCAGAATTGGACTAGGAGAGTTTGTTTTACCTAATTGCTCCCACTGAAAAATGAACTTGATCTCAGAGCAAAGGAGAGGCCTCTCTCTGTGTGTGTGTGTGTGTGTGTGTGTGCGCGCGTGTGTGTGCACGCGCGCGTTTCAACATGATATAGCACAGCGGGCTGCTGATCACACAAACACATGCATGCACACACATGCTCACAGCCCAATCAGTCCAGCCTACAGATTTGCTTCTTTTTGTTGCAAAGGTCTCGTTCTCCACTTTTAAAGAATACAATGGTATATTTTTTTTCTGACTGACATATTTTAACTTAAGGTTAACTTGTTGGTGTACACACGGTGCCCAAACAAGTGCAACAAAAGCCCTTAAATCAGACCTAACTGATCCTTCCATGTTGTTTGCACACAATTTAAACGTCTTCTTGTGCTGACTGTAGTCTGTGTGTTTGCAGGGGCGTGCGCTCCTGCACTGGGCTTGCGACAGAGGCCACAAAGAACTGGTTTCATTTCTCCTGCAGCACAAAGCCGATATCAACAGCCAGGTAGGCCCTTTCGTAAATTTGACTAAATTTAAGTGAGTGAGAAAAGTATCCTGACAATCTTTATCCCGATTATGATGATCAGAGTATGAGACAGGTTTATCTCAAGGATTTCATTTTAGGTTAGCAAAACATCAACACAACAAGTAAAAATTGTCATGGAGGTTTTGACTTAGGGAAGAATTTGAATGAAGTAAATCATTTTTACTTTATACTGGGGATTGCCATTTGAGAACCTGTTCTTAATTGATCAATGGGAATATTAACAATCAATTTATAATACTGTATATTTTTGTACCAACAATAGTATTAGTCCACACTGCCTTGTTAAAAGGAAAACTACTAGAATAGTACTCGGTAGTACGTAGAACTCCGGCTAGGCCATGCTGCTCCATCTGCTGCTTCTAATGGGTCACTGTCACACTTGGCCCCAATGCAAGTGTTTTGTAATGGCGATAAATGTAAACATTCATCGAATTAGTTGTGTAGTCTTTGTGTAATCCTACTAACTCACAAACCAGTGGCATCAAAGCAATACTTCTCACTCTTGGGATTTTGTGCTTGGCCGAGGTCACCTTCATGTAGCAGAGCCTGAAGAAATATTGGAGCAATCAAAAGTCACTTGATCAACAAAACTGTCCCTCTCTACTTGATACCATGAAAGTGTGTGAATAACTTTTGAAGGACATATAAATCCATCAATCATGAAAACCCCATAACACTACTTACCGTCTATGCTGTTTTCTCCCTGTAAAAATACCCTGAGTGTGAATGACCAGATATTATTGGATTTACCTCCACGTGCACAGGCGCACAGGCAAACCTTAAGTTATATTCTGTCATTTTCAGATACCTATTGCCCTTCCCTTCTCCCCCCAACCCCTGCCCAAAGGTCACCTTTAATTCACTTTGAGCCACAGACAAATCCTCCAGAGCTTCATCAAAAAGAGGTGGCTGGTCACTATTGTAGCCTTTAGCCTCCCTAAGGTTTAGCAACATCCTGGAGGCTTTAGCTTGGACTGTAAGCTGGCTCAGCTGCACATTGGAGAAATTAGTCCTCTGTCTGCCCAGAAGGCACGACACAGCCACCAGGTTGCACACCGAGGCTTTAACCGTAAGGCTGAATCAATTGGAAGTAATCAGGCAAATTGTTTTACGTCGCACAAGCCACATAATCAGGACATTTCACAAATGACTTTGTGTGGTCATACGTGGCATTTTGTTTCCAGTGATGTAGTGAGGAGGAGTGGGGGATTTGCTGGGAATGGTTTATAAAGGACTTAACAGAGAGATAACTATGAAAACATCTCACTGATGATATAGAGCATAATCAAGATAAAACAATAGCTCGTCTTCTGTCCCATTTGGAAAAAGCAGCATACATATTTCTTCATGTTTCTGTCACTGAAATGTAAATTGTGGCTCACTCAAATTGAGTAATATTCAATATATATTATATTATTATAATTATAATAAATTACGGAAGCGTATTGCATTCACTTGGATTAAAAAAAATAAATAATCCTGTTTTTCTGAGTAATTTTTTTGAGGGCTTTGTTTTTCTATTTTTTTCTGTTTTTCTGACTAATTTTTTCCCCGCCTGTTTTTCTGACAATTTTTTTCTGTTTTTCGGACAAATTTTTGTCTGTTTTTCGGACACATTTTTTTTCCACCTGTTTTTCTGACTATTTTTTTCTGTTTTTCGGACTAATTATTTTTCCACCTGTTTTTCTGACAAATTTTTTTTCCTCCTGTTTTTCTGACTATTTTTTTCTGTTTTTCGGACAAATTTTTTTCCACCTGTTTTTCTGACTATTTTTTTTCTGTTTTTCGGACTAATTTTTTTCCACCTGTTTTTCTGACTATTTTTTTCTGTTTTTCGGACTAATTTTTTTCCAGCTGTTTTTCTGACTAATTTTTTTCTGAGTTATCGGGACACATCGAACTCACGCGAGAACCTGCGAACTGCAAGTGACTCTTTGCGGACTCACTAATGCCGGTTTACTGCTCGGCCCGGATTGTGGTACATACGCCGGCGAAGCCGATTCCGGCGCCTCAGCTGCACACCAGCTTTTTCTGTTTTTTTTCCCGAAAAAAAGAAATAGTCAGAAAAACAGGTGGGGAAAAATTAGTCCGAAAAACAGAAAAAAAAAATAGTCAGAAAAACAGGCGGAAAATGTTTTTGTCAGAAAAACAGAAAAAAATAGTCAGAAAAACAAAGCCCTCAAAGAAATTACTCAGAAAAACAGGTTTTCTTTTTTTTTTATCCAAGTGAATGCAATACGCTTCCGTAATAAATATATATATATATATATATATATATATATATATATATTTGCCCGTGCTGGATGAATTTGAGCAGAATATTTAACATCCTCCACAGATACCTTCTCGCAGTTTGCAGAAAGTGATTGATGCTGATTTTAAAGGTCCCCTTTCATCTAAGTTTTTATTTTTGTATCATCTTTGATGACCTGTCATCAGGCTTGCAAGATAATTTTGGGTTGGAATGCCCAAAGCTCTATTCGTTTAAGCTATTCTAGTTGGTCTTTTTCACCTGACAGTTGAGACGGCTGGATTTCTCATTAATATGCCACATGTAAACAAGCTTTGCTCTTATTGGATCGCTCATCTACTCAATGTAACTTTTGGAAAACAACTTCGCTCTGGCGAATGGCGATATCTCAGCGGCCGAGCCAAACATTTATAGCGACTTTGGATTCATTTCGTTCAATATGAGTCTTACTATCATCGTGGAACAGAATTCACCCATCCATCACACTATAACGTACCTGGCTTGCTGCATTCATCTGTTGCGTGCATTTTGGTGACAGTGGCCATAGCTACAGTCAACATTATAAATATAGTTCAGTATTATTGTAAAACACAACACATTTATGCTTTTGTATACTGTATTTGCATGGCTTGTGGCGGCTGCGCAGCCAGCTGCCTCTGCTCGCTCACCCAGAAATGCACCTCCAGCAGTGTGTGAAAGCTTATTTTACCAGGCCATCCTGCACATAATGGAACCGAACACCGCATAATTCTGGTTCTGAAATCCTTAGAAAATTCTCCCAAAATAAATTGAAGCCATTTATTCCTCAACTCCTCTGAATTTGGCTGGTGATGCAAAGTTTAAGCTTTGCACAAAACGCAGCCTCGTTGCCACTCAGCAATTTTTCCCGAGATGAGTGGGTGTGTAGCAACCACGAAATGGGCAGGTACTTGAATAATGAGTTAACATTCGCAAGTACACTGAAGTCCGATCTGGTCTTTTTTCAAGCCTTATGCATTTATCGTCTTTTGGGTTCAGTCGACAAACCGCATAGATGTAAGACTTCAGCCAGGTCACAAATTCATTTTGACATATGTTAAGCATAAAACAGTAGAAACAAATTGGATTTTGATGAAAGGAGACCTTTAATTCGGATAGGTGTTAATTATTTGAAAATCAAGCAAGCCATCCAGAAAGTACAGACATTCTGGTCACAATTCTCCTGGATGAGGACCTTTTCAATACTTGGAAGCTATTAAGTTCAGCAGATGTTTTTAGCAAGCATCCACTCTTGTAGCTTTGGCTCATATCATTTTTTTTTAATATATCCAATTGTTGGGTTCAAAAGAAGTAGTAATGATATTCTAAATCCCCCATTGAGTTGAGTAAATACACTCATAATGTGATTTGCCCTTGTCTATTAAAATCAGTAACAGATGTCAAGTGGGATACACTGTGGTGGTCTACATTCTTTTCTACCTTACTGTATTTTTTGTTCGTGGAAATAAGCCATTTCCTGCTAAATGCTCACTAGTTGCTAAAGTCACCAGAAACCTCAATAAGTTAAACAACAGATTCTGAATTTTAACTCCAGGAACAATCACATTTGGTGCTTTTGAAATGAATGACTGCGGCTCGGAATCCCGATCAAACTTGCAAGCATTTTGTAGCACGATATCTCATTAGAGAGAGATTCCAGAAATTAGACAAGCAGTGATATTGGAAGCAGATTTATGAGGTGGCTGAGAGAAAAATGTAGTTGTTTAAATCATACCACTCCGTCACAATGCCAAATTATCTCATTATTTAAAGCTTGTGGAATGATGTCCTTCTTAATAGAACTCGCTTGAACCCCCTTTTTGTCGTTCTCTTTTTAATCAGAGAAGAGGAAATGACTTTGTGGCCAAAGTCTGTGATAGCCCCCCCCCCCCCACCCCTCAAAACAAAAACAAACAAACAAAAAAATAAAACGTTTAAAAGAGAAATGGACGAATGTTTGTTTGGCACCAGTGGTAATCTCTCTTGACCTCCACCAACTGCTGAGCAACCAGTAAATAAAGATCAAACATGATTTATGCTTAATTTGTTGATTAAAAAAGGTGGGGGTACTTTAGAGTTAAACAAAAAGTATTATTTGCCTGGCTGAGGAGGCAAATCGTTTGAAATTAATCAACTGATTGTTTTAGTGAATTGTTCCCAAACCCTGGTAACCTGCATTAAGGGCTCGTTTGATCGTTAATCCTGGATCAAGCCTGGGGGTGTGGCAGTACAATAGATCGGTGTGTGGCTCTGCCACCTGCCAACTGTAGTACAGACCCCATCCTCACAATGTTGCCATTAGCCCAGTGAAAGTGGGGCAGGCACACACTGTGGCAAGTAGACTCTCACTTCATGTAACTATGGAAATTACAGCTTAACTGAATTTAAGCACTTTTTGCCAGAATGTATTTATGAGCCTGAATGAGGCAGAGGCTTAAATTAATTTAAGGCATTCCATCATATCACAAGTGGAGTGAAACTGGATCAGACTGTCAGTGTAATTAAGTAATTAGCATCCCCCCTCAGATTTGCTATAGAATTGTAATATCATCATGTACAGTAGGTGTTAGCATTATTTTCTGTAATCGCATCATTATAAATTTCATAACCCATAGACTGATAAATCTAAAAAGTAAAATTTTCCAAAGGACAATAGCCAGCAATTATAGAAAATGATGGCAATGTTCTAGGGCAGGGACTCTCCCTCTAAATTCCGATTCGTTATTGTTGTGTTGACAGTAATGAATGACTTCTGAATCAGAATCGAATCGTTAGTCCTTGTACTATTCCCAAATAAAGACATGTCATAGTCTAACTAATAAAAAAATCAAATTTGATTATTCACCAACTATCTATTGAAGTGGAAAGAGAATACGCTGGCTAGCTGGCCAACTCATCATCTGCCACGCTCTCCCATTCATTCTGCCACGCATCCCCCTGCAGCGACGGCCCCTTTTCTAGCTTTGGTTGTGCTGCCGCCATGAACATCCATGCAGCTCCTTGGTCTGAGCTATCGAACACCTCCTTCCGCGAAGATCATCCTCTCGCAAATTGTGTCCCTGATCAATGATAAACTGCAAGAACGAACTACAACTGCACACATGCACAGAAACTATGTGCACTAAGTCAAAATGGGGTCGGTCATAAACAGGCTAAAAATGGTGAAATATTTGTTTTATTTAATTTAAAATTTTATTATTTTTGGTAAACAACACAACAACATTCTCCCCACAAAGAATATAATACCAGTAACAAACAGCATAGCTTGGATGAACAGTGGTAAAGGTACACTTGTCAAATGACAATGACATGTTTAGAAGATAGAGAAGCCAAGTCTGTAAACGAAGTAGATAAATAGTTTTAGAACTTGTTGCTCTTAAATTACATGACTGTATCACTGTCTTGAGATAAACACTATCCAGCTTGTATACGTAACATGAGAGGTGTCCTGGCTGGACCACCATCATCATAGACCACTTGAGTAGGTGAACTGGGGTTGCGATCACAATGATTTTGAAGCTGCTTTTGTGTCAATGCTGAGAAACAACCAATTACACTAGGCTGTTGTTCTCCAATATGGCTAAAATGTAAGTATGCATGCACATGACTTTTTAACTAAACATGGATAAAACAGTGTTGTTTTGGCCACTTGTTTATCTGACCATTAATACTTTATGGCAGTGGCATTGAGAGATCGAAAAGGCAAACTTTTAAAAATGGAAAATAATGTTATTTAAACAAAAAAGTGTATGTTTTTGTTTATTTATTTAATGTGTGGTAGTATGTCACATTTATTCATGAATTGTGTGCATGGGGCTGCTGTGTGCGTGCCACTCAAGATAATAAAAAGCTTGATCACACTTCTCCGGTGAAGTGTACACTTAGTGTGATCAGCGAAGACTCCCATAACTCAAATTCTCAAACAAGAGTATTGTAAATATACTTTTGGAGAAAACAGTGTAGAGGGGGTGCTTATCACTCACTGCACTGTGTGCAAATTGCAGTGTGTCAAGTTGCATTTTTAAAATGTTTTTCTACGTGGAACGTTTAGTAAAATGCAATACCCTCCTGTTTTCTTTGATAGATCGTTTAAGCTTTCTCTAACAGTCGGTATGTAAAACAGATCTGCCCCAAAAGTGAATGTGTCCATCTTCTTCTTCATTCCTTCACCAGGTTTCTTTTTCTACTTTTGATGAAAACCAACAGACAGACAAAGCAAGAAATGTGAATGAAACCATTCCCAGTTGGCTCATTCTTTCTGGGAGGGAATAGGCTCCCACACATTGAGACTGTTTTATGTTTTTAATGCTTTGGTGACTTTGGGAGTCTCTCAGTGATATTTAACACCCAACAATGTGTGTGCCTGTGTGGTCATTTTCGGTTCAACATCCACAGTTAAGTCATCCCACACGTACCCAACTTTTGTTTTCAGGTGCAAATCGCGGCCCCCCAACTAAAACATTCCAATAAGACAGACAGTTACCATGAAAATGTGCAGTTTTCCATGGGAATTTGAGTCAGATATTTAAACAAATTGTCAATTGTCGAAAACAGCCAAGTGTATTTACACAATGTGGTACTTTGAGCGTGATTAGTGGGAGTAAGTGGCAGAGGCGTGGAGGGAAAGTTGGGATTAACCCAAAAAAGTGCAGGTTAACCCCACACAAACACGCCATGAAGGACACAATGTTCACGCCACACCAAGAGGAAGTGAGCGGAAGACGAAGCGGAGCAGGTGTCACACGCTCATGTACGACTGTTTCGCTCTCCCTCGCCTCCGCCTCCACTTTGTATTAAAACAACATGATCCATGAGGCAGAGAGGGTGACTTGCAGCACCGCTAATTCTAATTAATCCAGCGTGGTAGCACGGCCGCGGCAGGACCCAAGTGCTCCCAGTCTATCAGATAGAAATTCATAACTTAATTGAGGTCAGAGCCCGGAGCCGACAGAACAAAAGTCTTCAGCCGGGACCAGCTCGATCAATAGTAATAAATATCTGACTGCAGGGATTGCCCGCAATTGGCGGCTGAGGAACACAAAACAACAAAGTCGACTTGATGCTACTATCCTGGCTACTCGTACTGGATTTAACTATTTCAGTTTATGGATCCAGTGGAGGGGCTTTACTCATAAGATTTATGACAATGATGTCATACTGTGACAGAATTGCAGGATCTTTAAGTCATCTTTTTACCACTCATGTATGTTAGTTTGTAATTATTTTACACTTTCATTTCCCTAATGAAGCTTAGTAGAAACAAGCAACAGAACATACAGTTAAAAAAACAACAACAACTGTCAATGTCATATCTGTGGTTTTTACCTTATACAACATCAGAATTATCTTTGACTTAAAGTCTTTAACTAAATTTATTTTGTTCCATCCTGGCCTTTTAGTTATTAATAATGATTTATTATTTGAAATTATTTCTAAAATATAAACCCCAAGGATACAGTGACAGCCAGCTGAAGTTTCCAAGAACATTTTACTATACAGTACATTATTTTCATGATAAAGAAGAAAGGTACTGAAATTGCATGATGAATGAACAATTGGGACATCAATTGAATTCATTATTACTTATTTGGTTGAGTTAGTTCTGGCCTTGAAGGGAACGCTTGTGCCGCAGCAATTTCAGTGTTCCTGTTACCTTATAGAAAATAAAGAAATTATTACATTCGGCATCCACCCGGTTCATGCTTCTGTGAAAAAAAGCTTAGTAAAAGCAGAATAGAGGTACTTCATATTAATATCTCATAATTGCAATATTGCGTCTGTCTTATATAGTAGAAACTTGGTTTTCGTATGCCCGAGTTTTCGTACAATTCATATTTTTTGTGGAAATTTTGTCCCATTTTTCATGCAGTTGAAAATAGTAGATACCAAACTCATCTGCCAGTCTGCGTACTCGGCCACTCATTTCCAGAAATTGAGGACTCACACATAGCATCCCAAGGGGATGCGCAACTTTATGGGGTGTTTTCTTGTTGCACGATCGTCACTCCACACTTCATTGCAAGAAGCATTTTGAAATTTTTGTGCTCATTTGGGTGTGATTGTTCAATAAGCAACCACCATGGGGCCAAAGAAAGTACGAAAATAGCAGATTCCCTTTCCAAACAATAACCTATCCTGCTAACTTTCCTCTCTTCGCAGTCTTTCATACGACACCAAAAACAAATAAAGGCAAGAGTGATGTTTAATGTTAAATTTTCTTAGTAATGTATATTAGTGTATTTGTGTATGTTAAACTAGTTAGCTATAACATTGGATTTACATTATTTTCTTCGAGAAATATTGCTTCAGTTTTTATACAATTCAGTTTTACTCAGACTTTTTGGAACGATTAATCACGAAAACCAAGGTTTCACTGTTTTTGGAGCGAGAGAGGATTCTTTTCCCTGTTCAGCATCTTTTGTAGCTCACACAAGCACACACACGCACACACACATTTGGCTGATTGAAAGTCAATGTTGGCGGTATTGTTACAGGTTGCCTTCGCTCCCCTTTCCCAGCAATACTGTCTATAACTAATGGCTCAGTCAACCCAGTCACAGCAAATACCCAATATGATTCATCATAATTGTGTGCACCCAAGTGTGTTGCGCATACATGCGCTCGTAAATGTGCAACCTTTCCTCTACAGTGCACAAGATTAGTATGTACAAAAAGGAATACAAATGAAAAATGCACTCTGGAGAAACCAACTTCACTCTGCTGTATGCCACAATCACACAATATCCTGTGCACGACTCTTTCATTCTGGATTTGAGATAAGCACATTTCAGCTCCCTCAGCAGCTTGACTGATTAATACTGGACTCAACTATAGTTTGCTTCATACACTGGTACACATATTTAAGAGCACTCCCACTGACTGCCTCTTAATAATAGAGCCAATGACAGCATTACTATGAAGTATTGCTCTCATCTTTACAAGTTTGTTTGCCTCCCGACCTTTCTCTCCTATAACTTTATGGCATTCCTGCCTCTGATGCATCCGATAAGGTCTGCAAGAGGATTTTGTTATTTTGGTAGTTTGTGATATTTATGGCATTCTTTGCGGTAAGATCGTTATCATCAATATGAACATATTTTACCTTTGAATGACTGTCTCAAAATTATGTATTTAATTATAGCTAACACTTAATGCATATTCCAATCCATTCACAATCACAGATCCTATGAGCATGCAGGCAAAGGAAAGATGTCAGAGTTGGTGAGCTTTATTAATAGTGTTGCATCAAAGAAAACCTCAGCTCTGCGCTGGAAGTGAACTTGCTTCTCTTCAGCAACCAAACATTATTTGCATTTATTGTAATATTTGTTGCGGCCTGGTGAACGACTGGTTAGCACATCTGCCTCACAGTTCTGAGGACCGGGGTTCAAATCCTGGCCTCACCTGTGTGGAGTTTGCATGTTCTCCCCTTGCCTGCGTGGGTTTTCTCTGGGCACTCCGGTTTCCTCCCACATCCCAAAAACATGCATGCATTGGAGACTCTAAATTGCCCATAGGTGTGAATGTGAGTGCGAATGGTTGTTTGTTTATATGTTCCCTGCGATTGGGCGGCGACCAGTTCAGGGTGTACCCCGCACTCACCTGAAGAGAGCTTGGATAGGCGCCACTCTAGTGAGGATAAGCGGTACAGAAAATGAATGGGTGGAGCCGAATCGGAACAGGAATCGCTCAAATTCAAACGATGCCCAACCCTACTTGTCATACGCAAAACAATGTGAATATGATTCCGTTCATGTTGTCTGTTCCTCTGCAGGAATTAAAGTCACTAGTCACATTTAAAAAAAAAAATAAAAAAATGTTGCTAGAGAGTTCAGAAAAGTCACTAAGTTGGCTGCACTGACTGTGCTTTTTGTAAACTAGCTCCTGTCTGTTTGCAGCCATTTGTCAGTGGCAGCAGTGCATGTCAGCTAGTGATGATGGATGAATATTGAATTGAATTCATCTGAATTTGGTTAAGTTCCTTTCTAGAGAACAGGTCATGAATATTTCAGTCGAAATCATTCCCTAGGGGTGTACTTGGTAGTTATGTTTAATTGGTGTTAGGATTAGGAGGAGGGCTTTGGGAAAAATGTTCCCCCTGGATGCAAAAAGTTAGAGAACCCCTGATCTATGATATAGGGACATGCAAATGCATGCTTTCATCAACGCACAATTCTCCATTCAGATTTACCACAGTGTCACCAACTAAAGTTTGGTGGTAGTTCTGGACCAAAATAATATTGTTTCCTTACTGTTACTTTGACAATTCCCCGTCATTGCCTACTTTTCTATAGCAAGCACAGTGAGTTTTACAAGAAATACTGTGAGATGGTCTTCTAGGATTCATATTAACGAGTCGCCAAACTGCTTGAATTAATGAAAGGAGAGCTGGATCCGTGTCAAAAGAGCCAGTCAGACATTCACACACTTATGAATGTATAATGCGAGCACTCAGAGGCTAGCTTGTGACTTGACAGTAATGCTGCTGTCCAAAGATCCCTTGCAGCAGGTAACAGTCGTCTTTGCCTTCATCAGCTCTTGTTTCTTTCTTATTGGCCACTCACTGGGCCTCGCCTACATCCTACTATTTGATTTCCATCGTTCTTAACCATCCACATAAATTGTCAGGCGCATTAAAGCTGTCCTCGACCGCTTCATGCAGAGAAGGGGGGAGTAAGAGCACAGAAACACAGTGGGTGGAGTGAAGGGGGACGGGGGGCTGTGAGGAGAGCGAATAAACAAAGTAAGTGTTTTGCCTTCCATCAGTCTCCCGCAGTACTCAGCTTTATGAGCCCCCCACCACCCCTACTCCCGCTGCCTCCACCGCAGCCCCCACTCACTTGGCCATTGATTTTCATATTACACTCTTTTATGCATTTATTTATTTCATATATTTCTTTTTAAACATCATCGATGAGCTGTAGGAGAACAGACGGTGGGGGGCCCCCAAGCCATGTTAATTCTGGGCTTCAACCCTATCCTCATCTCTGATGATCGTAATGGAGGCTAAGGCGTCCCATGGGAACAAGCATTCTTGGTGACGTGAAGAGGGGAGGGGGCTGCGCCAGGGTAGAAGACGAGGGATTTACAAACAAGGGAAGCAGATTTTGTTCTCCTATCTGTGAAAACCAATTGAACTATTGTGCGTTTGTTGAACATTTTAAGGTTGCTTTTGCTGTACTTATTGAATTAACTGTTGAGTAAAAATAGCAGTACTCTATACCATCTTTACTGGTTTATGATGTCAGCTATAGGCGTGGGTGGGGTGGGGGGGCACCCGGGCACCTGAAGGACACACCCAGACGGTGTGAAGGGCAGCGAGTTAGGCGTCAAGCTAATTTGACCACGGGTGGCAGTCCTCACACACTGAGTGGCAAGGTTACCTCTTGCGCTCTGAGAGGAGGCCGAGATTCAATTAAGCACCCACCCCCACCTGCCCCCCCCCCCCCCCACCCCCCACACACACACACACGCACACACGCCCATAGAAATTCCAAGACACACAAGCACTCAAAAATACCTCACGTTTGCAAAAGTAAATAAACATAATTTTCCTGCATGGGGAAATTAAATTTACACTCTCGAGAGATGTATGTTCAGTGCCTTGCTCCAGGGTAGTTAAATAATCCTCAGGAAGTGAATAGCTTCGTTGGCAACTAATACTGTACCTATTTAAAGATTGAAAGATAGATTTGGAATTCATGTAAAGAACCTGTAACACTGATTAAAAGATAACTCCTTCCATACTAAGGTATGGAGGATGAACCTCTGACCTTAGCAATATTACCACCACGCTCTAACCAAGTCATACAATTACAGTAGAATTACAGTAGCACAATCTGTTCGGCTTGACTTTTGATTTGTTCGGCTTTTGAATCAATTTCGCCCTTAGACTATGGCGGCAATACATCAGTTCCAGGGTCCAACTGTCACCATCATAAAGCCTTCATTAACTGTAAGGCGACATTTTAAAGTAACATTTATTATTTAACATGAACAAATTGAGTTAAAAATACAAAACAGTCGGTGTTATTGTCAATGACAAATAATAAAGGGCTCCTCCCTTTATATAATACGGTTTACAAAACAAACAAACCCCAAAAACATGCAAATCCTTTGCTGATTGTCAAATGTTCTGCACAATTTTTGGGATATTTTTGTATGTCTTTGGAGTTTCTACTGTACAGTAACCCCTATGGTTCGCTGCAATCCTAAAGCTTTAGAAATGGCTTTTGTAACCCTTTCCAGACTGATAAATGTCAATTACTTTATTTCTCGACTGTTCTGGAATTTCTTTGGAATATGTCATTTTGTAGCCGCTTTTTTAGATCTTTTGTCCGATTTTGTCAGGACAGATTATGTTTAAGTGACTTCTTGATTGAACAGGTCTGGAGGTAATCAGGTTTGGGTGTGATCAGTAAAAATTAACCAAAAATTGTGATTAGCCACAATGACCATAATTTCTTGTGTATAATGCGCATCACCCCCCCCCCCCAAAAAAAGGTCAATAGTGCGCATTATACATAGGTATAGGGGCAAATGGAAAAAACCTTCACATTTTATAAATGTTTGTCGCCATCTAGTGGTTATGAAAACGCTGTACAATTTCATTCCTAAATGCCACCGCCACCTAGAGGTTATTAGAAAGGTGTACACTTTCATTCTAATATGGCACTGCCACCTAGTGGTTATAAAAAAGTTGTAGCCTACACTTTCATTCCAATATGACAGCGGTATGTATAACTGCATATATGTACAGTTGTGCTCATAAGTTTACATACCCTGGCAGAATTTGTGAAATATATTTTTTTTAATGTGACTGATGACTGAACAACAACCATCATTAATTTGTTTATGGTTATGTTTTGTTTAATGATAATGCTTTTCTGAAATTCTTGACCGTTTAATTTGAATCCCATTAAAATAAAATTAAATGTGTTTCGCCTGGTCCTTCATGTTTTCTTTAAAGAATTATACCCATCTTGCAAATTCTGCCTCGGTAATCAAACATACGAGCATAACTGTGTGTTTTCTAATTTACTAAATAAAAGTAGGCCTGTGAATTTCAAAATAAGAGCAAGTAAATAAAAAAAAGTATTACGTGTTCAAATAAATTGCTGACCTTCAGATTTAATATTTGAAAAAAACTCGAACAACATACAGATCATACTTCATGTTTTGATCATATGAGTAGAAGCAAAATCATGCATTGTAAAACTGCATTATACATAGGTAAAAGGGTTTTCCAGAATTTTTAGGTCAACTTTGAGGGTGCGTATTATACATGGGTGCGCATTATACACGAGAAATTACGGTAATTCATGATTGGTCAGGTAACTTTGAATAGTTTTTTTTCCTTAATAAATGAAATCAAGATTTAAAAACAGGATTTTAAGTTCACTTGGGTTATATTTGATATTTGCATTTTGGTTGATGTTTGAGCATTAAATTGGGGAAACTATGCAAGAAATATAAGAATTTGAGAAGGGGGCCAATACTTTTTCACGGCACTGTAATTCTGGTTCATGGCTAGTTCAAAATGTTCAAGGAAATGACGTCCTTGTAATTTTTGCACAGTGTGTAATTGTATATTTTGTTACAGTTTTTCACCGCGAAATGGTGTCCACCAACAATGGATGTGAAGAATAAAAGTTGTTGAACATTAGTTGACTTGTCAAATCTTTCTGAACTAGAAGAAAACTTTTGGGAGGATTTAAACTTCTCCAAAACCTGATGAAGTTGGGACGTTGTGTAAAATGTAAATAAAAATAGAATACAAGGATTTGCGAATCCTTTTTAACCTATATTCAATTGAATACACAACAAAAACAAGATAGTTTATGTTCAAACTGATGAACCTTTTTTTTTCCTCTCCAAATATGCACTCATTTTGAATTTGATGCCTGCAACACGTTCCAAAAAAGCTGGAACAGGGGCATGTTTA